>NC_134362.1:213243851-213251351 GCF_048569485.1 Anomaloglossus baeobatrachus
TGTGTTCTATGTGTCTGTGTCTATGTGTGTGTGAGTGTGATGTGTCTGTGTCTATGTGATCTATGTGTGTGTGTGTGTGATGTGTCTGTGTTCTATGTCTCTGTGTGTGTGTGTGAGTGTGATGTGTCTGTGTTCTATGTCTCTGTGTGTGTGTGTGATGTGTCTGTGTTCTATGTCTCTGTGTGTGTGTGTGAGTGTGAGTGTGATGTGTCTGTGTTCTATGTCTCTGTGTGTGTGTGTGAGTGTGATGTGTCTGTGTTCTATGTCTCTGTGTGTGTGTGTGATGTGTCTGTGTTCTATGTCTCTGTGTGTGAGTGTGATGTGTCTGTGTTCTATGTCTCTGTGTGTGTGAGTGTGAGTGTGATGTGTCTGTGTTCTATCTCTGTGTGTGTGTGTGTGTGTGATGTGTCTGTGTTCTATGTCTCTGTGTGTGAGTGTGATGTGTCTGTGTTCTATGTCTCTGTGTGTGTGAGTGTGATGTGTCTGTGTTCTATGTCTCTGTGTGTGAGTGTGATGTGTCTGTGTTCTATGTCTCTGTGTGTGTATGAGTGTGATGTGTCTGTGTTCTATGTCTCTGTGTGTGATGTGTCTGTGTTCTATGTCTCTGTGTGTGAGTGTGATGTGTCTGTGTTCTATGTCTCTGTGTGTGTGTGTGTGTGTGTGTGTGTGTGTGATGTGTCTGTGTTCTATGTCTCTGTGTGTGAGTGTGATGTGTCTGTGTTCTATGTCTCTGTGTGTGAGTGTGATGTGTCTGTGTTCTATGTCTCTGTGTGTGTGTGTGATGTGTCTGTGTTCTATGTCTCTGTGTGTGAGTGTGATGTGTCTGTGTTCTATGTCTCTGTGTGTGTGAGTGTGATGTGTCTGTGTTCTATGTCTCTGTGTGTGAGTGTGATGTGTCTGTGTTCTATGTCTCTGTGTGTGTGTGAGTGTGATGTGTCTGTGTTCTATGTCTCTGTGTGTGTGTGTGTGTGTGTGAGTGTGATGTGTCTGTGTTCTATGTCTCTGTGTGTGTGTGTGAGTGTGATGTGTCTGTGTTCTATGTCTCTGTGTGTGTGTGTGATGTGTCTGTGTTCTATGTCTCTGTGTGTGAGTGTGATGTGTCTGTGTTCTATGTCTCTGTGTGTGTGTGAGTGTGATGTGTCTGTGTTCTATGTCTCGGTGTGTGAGTGTGATGTGTCTGTGTTCTATGTCTCTGTGTGTGTGTGTGTGATGTGTCTGTGTTCTATGTCTGTGTGTGTGTGTGTGTGATGTGTCTGTGTTCTATGTCTCTGTGTGTGAGTGTGATGTGTCTGTGTTCTATGTCTCTGTGTGTGTGTGAGTGTGATGTGTCTGTGTTCTATGTCTCTGTGTGTGTGTGTGAGTGTGTGATGTGTCTGTGTTCTATGTCTCTGTGTGTGTGTGTGTGATGTGTCTGTGTTCTATGTCTCTGTGTGTGAGTGTGATGTGTCTGTGTTCTATGTCTCTGTGTGTGAGTGTGATGTGTCTGTGTTCTATGTCTCTGTGTGTGTGTGTGTGATGTGTCTGTGTTCTATGTCTGTGTGTGTGTGTGTGTGATGTGTCTGTGTTCTATGTCTGTGTGTGTGTGTGTGTGATGTGTCTGTGTTCTATGTCTCTGTGTGTGAGTGTGATGTGTCTGTGTTCTATGTCTCTGTGTGTGTGTGAGTGTGATGTGTCGGTGTTCTATGTCTCTGTGTGTGTGAGTGTGATGTGTCTGTGTTCTATGTCTCTGTGTGTGAGTGTGATGTGTCTGTGTTCTATGTCTCTGTGTGAGTGTGATGTGTCTGTGTTCTATGTCTCTGTGTGTGAGTGTGATGTGTCTGTGTTCTATGTCTCGGTGTGTGAGTGTGATGTGTCTGTGTTCTATGTCTCTGTGTGTGTGTGTGTGATGTGTCTGTGTTCTATGTCTGTGTGTGTGAGTGTGATGTGTCGGTGTTCTATGTCTCTGTGTGTGTGTGTGTGATGTGTCTGTGTTCTATGTCTCTGTGTGTGAGTGTGATGTGTCTGTGTTCTATGTCTCTGTGTGAGTGTGATGTGTCTGTGTTCTATGTCTCTGTGTGTGAGTGTGATGTGTCTGTGTTCTATGTCTCTGTGTGAGTGTGATGTGTCTGTGTTCTATGTCTCTGTGTGAGTGTGATGTGTCTGTGTTCTATTTCTCTGTGTGTGTGTGTGAGTGTGATGTGTCTGTGTTCTATGTCTGTGTGTGTGTGTGTGATGTGTCTGTGTTCTATGTCTCTGTGTGTGTGTGTGATGTGTCTGTGTTCTATGTCTCTGTGTGTGTGTGTGATGTGTCTGTGTTCTATGTCTCTGTGTGTGTGTGTGATGTGTCTGTGTTCTATGTCTCTGTGTGAGTGTGATGTGTCTGTGTTCTATGTCTCTGTGTGTGAGTGTGATGTGTCTGTGTTCTATGTCTCTGTGTGTGTGTGATGTGTCTGTGTTCTATGTCTCTGTGTGAGTGTGATGTGTCTGTGTTCTATGTCTGTGTGTGTGAGTGTGATGTGTCTGTGTTCTATGTCTCTGTGTGAGTGTGTGAGTGTGTGTGAGTGTGTGATGTGTCTGTGTTCTATGTCTCTCTGTGTGAGTGTGAGTGTGATGTGTCTGTGTTCTATGTCTGTGTGTGTGAGTGTGATGTGTCTGTGTTCTATGTCTCTGTGTGTGAGTGTGTGTGAGTGTGATGTGTCTGTGTTCTATGTCTCTGTGTGTGAGTGTGTGTGAGTGTGATGTGTCTGTGTTCTATGTCTGTGTGTGTGTGTGAGTGTGATGTGTCTGTGTTCTATGTCTGTGTGTGTGAGTGTGATGTGTCTGTGTTCTATGTCTGTGTGTGTGTGAGTGTGATGTGTCTGTGTTCTATGTCTCTGTGTGTGTGAGTGTGATGTGTCTGTGTTCTATGTCTCTGTGTGTGAGTGTGATGTGTCTGTGTTCTATGTCTGTGTGTGTGTGTGTGTGTGAGTGTGATGTGTCTGTGTTCTATGTCTCTGTGTGTGTGTGTGTGTGTGTGTGATGTGTCTGTGTTCTATGTCTCTGTGTGTGTGTGATGTGTCTGTGTTCTATGTCTCTGTGTGTGTGTGTGATGTGTCTGTGTTCTATGTCTCTGTGTGTGTGTGTGATGTGTCTGTGTTCTATGTCTCTGTGTGTGTGTGTGAGTGTGATGTGTCTGTGTTCTATGTCTGTGTGTGTGTGTGTGATGTGTCTGTGTTCTATGTCTCTGTGTGTGTGTGTGTGTGTGATGTGTCTGTGTTCTATGTCTCTGTGTGTGTGTGTGATGTGTCTGTGTTCTATGTCTCTGTGTGTGTGTGTGATGTGTCTGTGTTCTATGTCTCTGTGTGAGTGTGATGTGTCTGTGTTCTATGTCTCTGTGTGTGAGTGTGATGTGTCTGTGTTCTATGTCTCTGTGTGTGAGTGTGATGTGTCTGTGTTCTATGTCTCTGTGTGTGAGTGTGATGTGTCTGTGTTCTATGTCTCTGTGTGTGTGTGTGTGATGTGTCTGTGTTCTATGTCTCTGTGTGTGTGTGTGATGTGTCTGTGTTCTATGTCTCTGTGTGTGTGTGTGTGTGTGTGTGTGTGATGTGTCTGTGTTCTATGTCTCTGTGTGAGTGTGATGTGTCTGTGTTCTATGTCTGTGTGTGTGAGTGTGATGTGTCTGTGTTCTATGTCTCTCTGTGTGAGTGTGATGTGTCTGTGTTCTATGTCTGTGTGTGTGTGTGTGAGTGTGATGTGTCTGTGTTCTATGTCTGTGTGTGTGAGTGTGATGTGTCTGTGTTCTATGTCTCTGTGTGTGAGTGTGATGTGTCTGTGTTCTATGTCTGTGTGTGTGAGTGTGATGTGTCTGTGTTCTATGTCTGTGTGTGTGTGTGTGTGTGTGTGATGTGTCAGTGTTCTATGTCTGTGTGTGTGAGTGTGATGTGTCTGTGTTCTATGTCTCTGTGTGTGTGAGTGTGATGTGTCTGTGTTCTATGTCTCTGTGTGTGTGTGTGTGTGTGTGATGTGTCTGTGTTCTATGTCTGTGTGGGAGTGTGATGTGTCTGTGTTCTATGTCTCTGTGTGTGTGTGTGTGATGTGTCTGTGTTCTATGTCTCTGTGTGTGTGTGTGATGTGTCTGTGTTCTATGTCTCTGTGTGTGTGATGTGTCTGTGTTCTATGTCTCTGTGTGAGTGTGATGTGTCTGTGTTCTATGTCTGTGTGTGTGTGTGTGTGTGTGATGTGTCTGTGTTCTATGTCTCTGTGTGTGTGTGAGTGTGATGTGTCTGTGTTCTATGTCTCTCTGTGTGAGTGTGATGTGTCTGTGTTCTATGTCTGTGTGTGTGTGTGTGTGTGTGATGTGTCTGTGTTCTATGTCTCTGTGTGTGTGTGTGTGATGTGTCTGTGTTCTATGTCTCTGTGTGTGTGTGTGATGTGTCTGTGTTCTATGTCTCTGTGTGTGTGATGTGTCTGTGTTCTATGTCTCTGTGTGAGTGTGATGTGTCTGTGTTCTATGTCTGTGTGTGTGTGTGTGTGTGTGTGTGATGTGTCTGTGTTCTATGTCTGTGTGTGTGTGAGTGTGATGTGTCTGTGTTCTATGTCTCTGTGTGTGTGTGTGTGTGTGTGATGTGTCTGTGTTCTATGTCTGTGTGTGTGTGTGTGATGTGTCTGTGTTCTATGTCTCTGTGTGTGTGTGTGTGATGTGTCTGTGTTCTATGTCTCTGTGTGTGAGTGTGATGTGTCTGTGTTCTATGTCTCTGTGTGTGTGTGTGATGTGTCTGTGTTCTATGTCTCTGTGTGTGTGAGTGTGATGTGTCTGTGTTCTATGTCTCTGTGTGGGTGAGTGTGATGTGTCTGTGTTCTATGTCTCTGTGTGTGAGTGTGATGTGTCTGTGTTCTATGTCTCTGTGTGTCTGTGTGTGTGATGTCTGTGTGTGTGTGTGAGTGTAATGTGTCTGTGTTCTATGTCTCTGTGTGTGTGTGTGTGATGTGTCTGTGTTCTATGTCTCTGTGTGTCTGTGTGTGTGTGTGTGTGTGTGTGTGTGTGTGATGTGTCTGTGTTCTATGTCTCTTTGTGTGAGTGTGATGTGTCTGTGTTCTATGTCTCTGTGGGTGAGTGTGATGTGTCTGTGTTCTATGTCTCTGTGTGTCTGTGTGTGTGATGTGTGTGTGTGTGTGTGTGTGATGTCTGTGTGTGTGTGTGTGTGTGATGTGTCTGTGTTCTATGTCTGTGATGTGTGTGTGTGTGTGTGTGTGTGTGTGATGTGTCTGTGTTCTATGTCTGTGATGTCTGTGATGTCTGTGTGTGTGTGTGTGTGTGTGTGTGATGTCTGTGTGTGTGTGTGATGTCTGTGTGTGTGTGTGTGATGTCTGTGTGTGTGTGATGTCTGTGTGTGTGTGTGTGTGTGTTCTATGTCTGTGTGTGTGTGTGATGTGTCTGTGTTCTATGTCTCTGTGTGAGTGTGTGAGTGTGTGTGTGTGTGTGATGTGTCTGTGTTCTATGTCTGTGTGTGTGTGTGTGATGTGTCTGTGGTCTATGTCTCTGTGTGTGAGTGTGATGTGTCTGTGTTCTATGTCTCTGTGTGTGTGTGTGAGTGTGATGTGTCTGTGTTCTATGTCTCTGTGTGTGTGTGTGATGTGTCTGTGTTCTATGTCTCTGTGTGTGTGAGTGTGATGTGTCTGTGTTCTATGTCTCTGTGTGAGTGTGATGTGTCTGTGTTCTATGTCTCTGTGTGTGAGTGTGATGTGTCTGTGTTCTATGTCTCTGTGTGAGTGTGATGTGTCTGTGTTCTATGTCTCTGTGTGTGAGTGTGATGTGTCTGTGTTCTATGTCTCTGTGTGTGTGTGTGATGTGTCTGTGTTCTATGTCTCTGTGTGTGTGTGAGTGTGATGTGTCTGTGTTCTATGTCTCTGTCTGTGTGTGTGAGTGTGATGTGTCAGTGTTCTATGTCTCTGTGTGTGTGTGTGTGTGTGAGTGTGATGTGTCTGTGTTCTATGTCTCTGTGTGTGTGTGATGTGTCTGTGTTCTATGTCTCTGTATGTGTGTGAGTGTGTGATGTGTCTGTGTTCTATGTCTCTGTGTGTGAGTGTGATGTGTCTGTGTTCTATGTCTCTGTGTGTGAGTGTGATGTGTCTGTGTTCTATGTCTCTGTGTGTGAGTGTGATGTGTCTGTGTTCTATGTCTCTGTGTGTGAGTGTGATGTGTCTGTGTTCTATGTCTGTGTGTGTGTGTGTGTGTGATGTGTCTGTGTTCTATGTCTGTGTGTGTGTGATGTGTCTGTGTTCTATGTCTCTGTGTGTCTGTGCGTGTGATGTGTGTGTGTGTGTGTGTGATGTCTGTGTGTGTGTGTGTGTGTGTGTGATGTCTGTGTGTGTGTGTGTGTGTGTGTGTGTGTGTGATGTGTCTGTGTTCTATGTCTGTGATGTCTGTGTGTGTGTGTGTGTGTGAGTGTGATGTGTCTGTGTTCTATGTCTCTGTGTGTGTGAGTGTGATGTGTCGGTGTTCTATGTCTCTGTGTGTGTGTGTGTGATGTGTCGGTGTTCTATGTCTCTGTGTGTGTGAGTGTGATGTGTCTGTGTTCTATGTCTCTGTGTGTGAGTGTGATGTGTCTGTGTTCTATGTCTCTGTGTGTGTGTGTGATGTGTCTGTGTTCTATGTCTCTGTGTGTGTGAGTGTGATGTGTCTGTGTTCTATGTCTCTGTGTGTGAGTGTGATGTGTCTGTGTTCTATGTCTCTGTGTGTCTGTGTGTGTGATGTCTGTGTGTGTGTGTGTGTGTGAGTGTAATGTGTCTGTGTTCTATGTCTCTGTGTGTGTGTGTGTGATGTGTCTGTGTTCTATGTCTCTGTGTGTCTGTGTGTGTGTGTGTGTGATGTGTCTGTGTTCTATGTCTGTGATGTCTGTGTGTGTGTGATGTGTCTGTGTTCTATGTCTCTGTGTGAGTGTGATGTGTCTGTGTTCTATGTCTCTGTGTGTGTGTGTGTGTGTGTGATGTGTCTGTGTTCTATGTCTGTGATGTCTGTGTGAGTGTGATGTGTCTGTGTTCTATGTCTCTTTGTGTGAGTGTGATGTGTCTGTGTTCTATGTCTCTGTGGGTGAGTGTGATGTGTCTGTGTTCTATGTCTGTGATGTCTGTGTGTGTGTGATGTGTCTGTGTTCTATGTCTCTGTGTGAGTGTGATGTGTCTGTGTTCTATGTCTCTGTGTGTGTGAGTGTGATGTGTCTGTGTTCTATGTCTCTGTGTGTGAGTGTGATGTGTCTGTGTTCTATGTCTCTTTGTGTGAGTGTGATGTGTCTGTGTTCTATGTCTCTGTGGGTGAGTGTGATGTGTCTGTGTTCTATGTCTCTGTGTGTGTGTGTGTGTGTGTGATGTCTGTGTGTGTGTGTGTGATGTCTGTGTGTGTGTGTGTGTGATGTGTCTGTGTTCTATGTCTGTGATGTGTGTGTGTGTGTGTGTGTGTGTGTGTGTGTGTGTGTGTGTGTGATGTGTCTGTGTTCTATGTCTGTGATGTCTGTGATGTCTGTGTGTGTGTGTGTGTGTGATGTC
>NC_134362.1:213256196-213345078 GCF_048569485.1 Anomaloglossus baeobatrachus
CACAGTGACTGCACCAGCAGAATAGTGAGTGCAGCTCTGGAGGTAACTCAGGATCAGTAATGTATGTACACAGTGACTGCACCAGCAGAATAGTGAGTGCAGCTCTGGAGGTAACTCAGGATCAGTAATGTATGTACACAGTGACTGCACCAGCAGAATAGTGAGTGCAGCTCTGGAGTATAATACAGGAGGTAACTCAGGATCAGTAATGTATGTACACAGTGACTGCACCAGCAGAATAGTGAGTGCAGCTCTGGAGGTAACTCAGGATCAGTAATGTATGTACACAGTGACTGCACCAGCAGAATAGTGAGTGCAGCTCTGGAGGTAACTCAGGATCAGTAATGTATGTACACAGTGACTGCACCAGCAGAATAGTGAGTGCAGCTCTGGAGTATAATACAGGAGGTAACTCAGGATCAGTAATGTATGTACACAGTGACTGCACCAGCAGAATAGTGAGTGCAGCTCTGGAGGTAACTCAGGATCAGTAATGTATGTACACAGTGACTGCACCAGCAGAATAGTGAGTGCAGCTCTGGAGTGTAACTCAGGATCAGGCTGCATCCTGTTGCAGGACATCGTAGTTGAGCACAGGGTTATTTCTCGCCCGTGTCCGTGGATTGGGGCACTGATACCTGATAGATTCTGATTCGG
Source organism: Anomaloglossus baeobatrachus (assembly GCF_048569485.1). NCBI lineage: Eukaryota > Metazoa > Chordata > Amphibia > Anura > Aromobatidae > Anomaloglossus > Anomaloglossus baeobatrachus. The sequence continues at coordinate 213,256,854 of NC_134362.1, forward strand.
GATCACATTGATGTGAAGCTCCGTCGGCGGCTCCGGCTTCCGCGGGGAGAGCTCGGTGCTGCCCTCTGGTGGCGGCCGCGGGGAGCGCTCGGTGCTGCCCTCTGGTGGCGGCCGCGGGGAGCGCTCGGTGCTGCCCTCTGGTGGCGGTCGCGGGCACAGCAGCCTAGAGCTGCGCCTATATAAGCGGAGCGCGGCGCGGAGCGGAGTCAGTGTCTGCCCGGACCATGGCGCACAAGCAGCAGCCCCTGTACCTGCACCTCGCCGAGCTCACCGCCGCCCAGTTCCTGGATATATGGAGGCACTACGACTCTGATGGTAAGAGCCCCTGCGCGTCCTTCCCGAACCCTGTACTCACCCCCGGGGTCACTGCACCCCAACCGGGGCACCAGGGGGCACTGGACGTACTACAAGTACCAGGGGGCACTGGACGTACTACAAGTACCAGGGGGCACTGGACGTCCTACAAGTACCAGGGGGCACTGGACGTACTACAAGTACCAGGGGACACTGGACGTACTACAAGTACCAGGGGGCACTGGACGTACTACAAGTACCAGGGGGCACTGGACGTACTACAAGTACCAGGGGGCACTGGACGTACTACAAGTACCAGGAGGCACTGGACGTACTACAAGTACCAGGGGGCACTGGACGTACTACAAGTACCAGGGGGCACTGGACGTCCTACAAGTACCAGGGGGCACTGGACGTCCTACAAGTACCAGGGGGCACTGGACGTACTACAAGTACCAGGGGACACTGGACGTACTACAAGTACCAGGGGGCACTGGACGTACTACAAGTACCAGGGGGCACTGGACGTACTACAAGTACCAGGGGGCACTGGACGTACTACAAGTACCAGGGGGCACTGGACGTACTACAAGTACCAGGGGGCACTGGACGTACTACAAGTACCAGGGGACACTGGACGTACTACAAGTACCAGGGGGCACTGGACGTACTACAAGTACCAGGGGGCACTGGACGTACTACAAGTACCAGGGGACACTGGACGTACTACAAGTACCAGGGGGCACTGGACGTACTACAAGTACCAGGGGGCACTGGACGTACTACAAGTACCAGGGGGCACTGGACGTACTACAAGTACCAGGGGGCACTGGACGTCCTACAAGTACCAGGGGGCACTGGACGTCCTACAAGTACCAGGGGGCACTGGACGTCCTACAAGTACCAGGGGGCACTGGACGTACTACAAGTACCAGGGGGCACTGGACGTACTACAAGTACCAGGGGGCACTGGACGTACTACAAGTACCAGGGGGCACTGGACGTACTACAAGTACCAGGAGGCACTGGACGTACTACAAGTACCAGGCGTGACACTGGACGTACTACAAGTACCAGGGGGCACTGGACGTACTACAAGTACCAGGGGGCACTGGACGTACTACAAGTACCAGGGGGCACTGGACGTACTACAAGTACCAGGGGGCACTGGACGTACTACAAGTACCAGGGGGCACTGGACGTACTACAAGTACCAGGGGGCACTGGACGTACTACAAGTACCAGGGGGCACTGGACGTACTACAAGTACCAGGGGGCACTGGTCGTACTACAAGTACCAGGGGGCACTGGACGTACTACAAGTACCAGGGGGCACTGGACGTACTACAAGTACCAGGGGGCACTGGACGTACTACAAGTACCAGGGGGCACTGGACGTACTACAAGTACCAGGAGGCACTGGACATACTACAAGTACCAGGGGTGACACTGGACGTACTACAAGTACCAGGGGTGACTGGACGTACTACAAGTACCAGGGGGCACTGGACGTACTACAAGTACCAGGGGGCACTGGACGTACTACAAGTACCAGGGGGCACTGGACGTACTACAAGTACCAGGGGGCACTGGACGTACTACAAGTACCAGGGGGCACTGGACGTACTACAAGTACCAGGGGGCACTGGACGTACTACAAGTACCAGGGGGCACTGGACGTACTACAAGTACCAGGGGTGATACTGGACGTACTACAAGTACCAGGGGTGATACTGGACGTACTACAAGTACCAGGGGGCACTGGACGTACTACAAGTACCAGGGGGCACTGGACGTACTACAAGTACCAGGGGGCACTGGACGTACTACAAGTACCAGGGGGCACTGGACGTACTACAAGTACCAGGGGTGACACTGGGCGTACTACAAGTACCAGGGGTGACACTGGGCGTACTACAAGTACCAGGGGTGACACTGGGCGTACTACAAGTACCAGGGGTGACACTGGGCGTACTACAAGTACCAGGGGGCACTGGACGTACTACAAGTACCAGGGGGCACTGGACGTACTACAAGTACCAGGGGGCACTGGACGTACTACAAGTACCAGGGGGCACTGGACATACTACAAGTTCCAGGGGTGATACTGGATGTACTACAAGTACCAGGGGACACTGGACGTACTACAAGTACCAGGGGGCACTGGACGTACTACAAGTACCAGGGGGCACTGGATGTACTACAAGTACCAGGGGTGATACTGGAGGTACTACAAGTACCAGGGGACACTGGACGTACTACAAGTACCAGGGGGCACTGGACGTACTACAAGTACCAGGGGACACTGGACGTACTACAAGTACCAGGGGGCACTGGACGTACTACAAGTACCAGGGGGCACTGGACGTACTACAAGTACCAGGGATGACACTGGACGTACTACAAGTACCAGGGGTGACACTGGACGTACTACAAGTACCAGGGGTGATACTGGACGTACTACAAGTACCAGGGGGCACTGGACGTACTACAAGTACCAGGGGTGATACTGGACGTACTACAAGTACCAGGGGTGATACTGGACGTACTACAAGTACCAGGGGGCACTGAACGTACTACAAGTACCAGGGGTGATACTGGACGTACTACAAGTACCAGGGGGCACTGAACGTACTACAAGTACCAGGGGTGATACTGGACGTACTACAAGTACCAGGGGGCACTGGACGTACTACAAGTACCAGGGGGCACTGGACGTACTACAAGTACCAGGGGACACTGGACGTACTACAAGTACCAGGGGACACTGGATGTATTACAAGTACCAGGGGTGACACTGGATGTACTACAAGTACCAGGGGGCACTGGACGTACTACAAGTACCAGGGGGCACTGGACGTACTACAAGTACCAGGGGGCACTGGACGTACTACAAGTACCAGAGGTGACACTGGACGTACTACAAGTACCAGAGGTGACATTGGACGTACTACAAGTACCAGGGGTGACACTGGACGTACTACAAGTACCAGGGGGCACTGGACGTACTACAAGTACCAGGGGGCACTGGACGTACTACAAGTACCAGGGGTGACACTGGACGTACTACAAGTACCAGAGGTGACACTGGACGTACTACAAGTACCAGGGGGCACTGGAGGTACTACAAGTACCAGGGGGCACTGGACGTACTACAAGTACCAGGGGTGACACTGGACGTACTACAAGTACCAGGGGGCACTGGACGTACTACAAGTACCAGGGGGCACTGGACGTACTACAAGTACCAGGGGTGACACTGGACGTACTACAAGTACCAGGGGTGACACTGGACGTACTACAAGTACCAGGGGGCACTGGAGGTACTACAAGTACCAGGGGGCTCTGGACGTACTACAAGTACCAGGGGGCTCTGGACGTACTACAAGTACCAGGGGGCACTGGACGTACTACAAGTACCAGGGGTGACACTGGACGTACTACAAGTACCAGGGGGCTCTGGACGTACTACAAGTACCAGGGGGCTCTGGACGTACTACAAGTACCAGGGGTGACACTGTACATACTACAAGTACCAGGGGTGACACTGGACGTACTACAAGTACCAGGGGTGACACTGTACATACTACAAGTACCAGGGGGCACTGGACGTACTACAAGTACCAGGGGTGACACTGGACGTACTACAAGTACCAGGGGGCACTGGACGTATTAGAGGAGAGCAGCTGAGGCTCATGGGTGCCGGGTGCCCGGGATATCCCCCTGCCCTGTCTGTACCCGGGATATCCCCCTGCCCTGTCTGTACCCGGGATATCCCCCTGCCCTGTCTGTACCCGGGATATCCCCCTGCCCTGTCTGTACCCGGGATATCCCCCTGCCCTGTCTGTACCCGGGATGTGACCCTGACCCACGTCTTCTGGCCCCGTCACCCCCAGAATATCTTCTGCTTTCTTTGAGTCTATCTGTAGAGAAGCGTCGCTGCGCACTTATCCTCTGCAGGAGTCCAGGGACATGAGATCTGGTTTGTGGGGGCCGGAGGCTGCTGCGCCCCACACGAGGACCGGGAGCGGCACCAGAAAACAGCTCCCAGATCTCAGCTCCCCGGAGCCCTAGAGAGGGGCGCCTGGAGGCAGCACCGCTGTACAGCAGGGTCTCCGGGGCCTGGAGCGCAGGTGGAGCAGACCTGGGGGTGACAGTGTGATTCCTCCAATCTCCAGGTAATGGCTACATTGAAGGGAAGGAGCTGGAGAACTTCTTCCAGGAGCTGGAAAACGCGAGGAGAGGAGCTGGAGTGGTAAGATGGCGGAGGCTGCCCCCTGCTGGGTATCTGATGGCGGAGGCTGCACCCCTGCTGGGTATCTGATGGCGGAGGCTGCCCCCCTGCTGGGTATCTGATGGCGGAGGCTGCCCCCTGCTGGGTATCTGATGGTGGAGGCTGCCCCCTGCTGGGTATCTGATGGCGGAGGCTGCCCCCCTGCTGGGTATCTGATGGCGGAGGCTGCCCCCTGCTGGGTATCTGATGGCGGAGGCTGCACCCCTGCTGGGTATCTGATGGCGGAGGCTGCCCCCCTGCTGGGTATCTGATGGCGGAGGCTGCCCCCTGCTGGGTATCTGATGGCGGAGGCTGCCCCCCTGCTGAGTATCTGATGGCGGAGGCTGCCCCCTGCTGGGTATCTGATGACGGAGGCTGCCCCCCTGCTGGTTATCTGATGGTGGAGGCTGCCCCCCTGCTGGTTATCTGATGGTGGAGGCTGACCCCCCCTGCTGGGTATCTGATGGTGGAGGCTGACCCCCCCTGCTGGGTATCTGATGGTGGAGGCTGACCCCCCCTGCTGGGTATCTGATGGCGGAGGCTGACCCCCCCTGCTGGGTATCTGATGGCGGAGGCTGCCTCCCTGCTGGGTATCTGATGGTGGAGGCTGACCCCCCTGCTGGGTATCTGATGGTGGAGGCTTGCCCCCCTGCTGGGTATCTGATGGTGGAGGCTGACCCCCCTGCTGGGTATCTGATGGTGGAGGCTGACCCCCCCTGCTGGGTATCTGATGGTGGAGGCTGACCCCCCCTGATGGGTATCTGATGGTGGAGTATGACACCCCCCCCCTGCTGGGTATCTGATGGTGGAGGCTGACCCCCCTGCTGGGTATCTGATGGCGGAGGCTGCCCCCTGCTGGGTATCTGATGGCGGGGGATGCCCCCCCTGCTGGGTATCTGATGGCGGAGGCTGCCCCCCTGCTGGGTATCTGATGGCGGAGGCTGCCTCCTGCTGGGTATCTGATGGCAGAGGCTGCCCCCCTGCTGGGTATCTGATGGTGGAGGCTGACCCCCCCTGCTGGGTATCTGATGGTGGAGGCTGCCCTTCTGCTGGGTATCTGATGGAGGAGGCTCACCCCCCCTGCTGGGTATCTGATGGTGGAGGCTGACCCCCTCTGCTGGGTATCTGATGGTGGAGGCTGACCCCCCCCCCCTGTTGGGTATTTAATGGTGGAGGCTGACCCCCCCTGCTGGGTATCTGATGGTGGAGGCTGCCCTCCTGCTGGGTATCTGATGGAGGAGGCTGACCCCCCCTGCTGGGTATCTGATGGTGGAGGCTGCCCTCCTGCTGGGTATCTGATGGTGGAGGCTGACCCCCTCTGCTGGGTATCTGATGGTGGAGGCTGCCCTCCTGCTGGGTATCTGATGGAGGAGGCTCACCCCCCCTGCTGGGTATCTGATGGTGGAGGCTGACCCCCTCTGCTGGGTATCTGATGGAGGAGGCTCACCCCCCCTGCTGGGTATCTGATGGTGGAGGCTGACCCCCTCTGCTGGGTATCTGATGGCGGAGGCTGCCCCCCTGCTGGGTATCTGATGGCGGAGGCTCAACCCCCTGCTGGGTATCTGATGGTGGAGGCTGACCCCCCCTGCTGGGTATCTGATGGTGGAGGCTGACCCCCTCTGCTGGGTATCTGATGGCGGAGGCTCAACCCCCTGCTGGGTATCTGATGGTGGAGGCTGACCCCCCCTGCTGGGTATCTGATGGTGGAGGCTGACCCCCCTGCTGGGTATCTGATGGTGGAGGCTCACCCTCCCTGCTGGGTATCTGATGGTGGAGGCTGACCCCCCCCTGCTGGGTATCTGATGGTGGAGGCTGAACCCCGGATGGTAGAGGCTGCCCCCCCCAAGTATCTGATGGGGAGTTCCCCCGGTGTGTCTCATCTCCCCCGCATATCTGATGGTGTAAGGGTGGAGCCCCAATCCTCCCCAGGATAACTGATGGTGGAGCCCCCGGTATGTGATGGTGGAGCCCCCGGTATGTGATGGTGGAGCCCCCGGTATGTGATGGTGGAGCCCCCGGTATCTGGTGGTGGAGCCCCCGGTATGTGATGGTGGAGCCCCCGGTATCTGATGGTGGAGCCCCCGGTATGTGATGGTGGAGCCCCCGGTATGTGATTGTGGAGCCCCCGGTATGTGATGGTGGAGCCCCCGGTATCTGGTGGTGGAGCCCCCGGTATGTGATGGTGGAGCCCCCGGTATCTGGTGGTGGAGCCCCCGGTATCTGATGGTGGAGCCCCCGGTATCTGATAGTGGAGCCCCCGGTATCTGGTGGTGGAGCCCCCGGTATCTGATGGTGGAGCCCCCGGTATCTGATGGTGGAGCCCCCGGTATCTGGTGGTGGAGCCCCCGGTATCTGGTGGTGGAGCCCCCGGTATGTGGTGGTGGAGCCCCCGGTATGTGGTGGTGGAGCCCCCGGTATGTGGTGGTGGAGCCCCCGGTATCTGATTGTGGAGCCCCCGGTATCTGATGGTGGAGCCCCCGGTATGTGATGGTGGAGCCCCCGGTATCTGATGGTGGAGCCCCTGGTATGTGATGGTGGAGCCCCCGGTATCTGATGGTGGAGCTTCCGGTATCTGATGGTGGAGCCCCCGGTATCTGGTGGTGGAGCCCCCGGTATCTGGTGGTGGAGCCCCCGGTATCTGATGGTGGAGCCCCCGGTATCTGATGGTGGAGCCCCCAGTATCTGGTGGTGGAGCCCCCGGTATCTGGTGGTGGAGCCCCCGGTATGTGGTGGTGGAGCCCCCGGTATGTGGTGGTGGAGCCCCCGGTATGTGGTGGTGGAGCCCCCGGTATCTGATTGTGGAGCCCCCGGTATCTGATGGTGGAGCCCCCGGTATGTGATGGTGGAGCCCCCGGTATCTGATGGTGGAGCCCCTGGTATGTGATGGTGGAGCCCCCGGTATCTGATGGTGGAGCTTCCGGTATCTGATGGTGGAGCCCCCGGTATCTGGTGGTGGAGCCCCCGGTATCTGGTGGTGGAGCCCCCGGTATCTGGTGGTGGAGCCCCCGGTATGTGATGGTGGAGCCCCCGGTATGTGATGGTGGAGCCCCCGGTATCTGATGGTGGAGCCCCCGGTATGTGATGGTGGAGCCCCCGGTATGTGATGGTGGAGCCCCCGGTATCTGGTGGTGGAGCCCCCGGTATGTGATGGTGGAGCCCCCGGTATGTGGTGGTGGAGCCCCCGGTATCTGGTGGTGGAGCCCCCGGTATCTGGTGGTGGAGCCCTCGGTATCTGATGGTGGAGCCCCCGGTATCTGATGGTGGAGCACCCGGTATGTGATGGTGGAGCCCCCGGTATCTGATGGTGGAGCCCCCGGTATGTGATTGTGGAGCCCCCGGTATCTGGTGGTGGAGCCCCCGGTATCTGGTGGTGGAGCCCCCGGTATCTGGTGGTGGAGCCCCCGGTATGTGATGGTGGAGCCCCCGGTATGTGATGGTGGAGCCCCTGGAATCTGGTGGTGGAGCCCCCGGTATCTGGTGGTGGAGCCCCCGGTATGTGGTGGTGGAGCCCCCGTTTTGTGGTGGTGGAGCCCCCGGTATCTGGTGGTGGAGCCCCCGGTATCTGGTGGTGGAGCCCCCGGTATCTGGTGGTGGAGCCCCCGGTATGTGATGGTGGAGCCCCCGGTATGTGATGGTGGAGCCCCCGGTATGTGATGGTGGAGCCCCCGGTATCTGGTGGTGGAGCCCCCGGTATCTGGTGGTGGAGCCCCCGGTATCTGGTGGTGGAGCCCCTGGTATGTGATGGTGGAGCCCCTGGAATCTGTTGGTGGAGCCCCCGGTATCTGGTGGTGGAGCCCCCGGTATGTGATGGTGGAGCCCCCGGAATCTGGTGGTGGAGCCCCCGGTATCTGGTGGTGGAGCCCCCGGTATCTGGTGGTGGAGCCCCCGGTATCTGATGGTGGAGCCCCCGGTATGTGATGGTGGAGCCCCCGGTATCTGGTGGTGGAGCCCCCGGTATCTGGTGGTGGAGCCCCCGGTATCTGGTGGTGGAGCCCCCGGTATCTGGTGGTGGAGCCCCCGGTATTTGGTGATGGAGCCCCCGGTATCTGGTGGTGGAGCCCCCGGTATCTGGTGGTGGAGCTCCCGGTATCTGGTGGTGGAGCCCCCGGTATGTGGTGGTGGAGCCCCCGGTATCTGGTGGTGGAGCCCCCGGTATCTGGTGGTGGAGCCCCCGGTATCTGGTGGTGGAGCCCCCGGAATGTGACTTCTTCTGTTCTGGGATTAGGAAGGATCCAGCATCAACATCGGGGAGAAGCTGAAGGAGTTCATGCAGAAGTACGACAAGAACGCGGACGGCCGCATCGAGATGGCGGAGGTGAGTGCTCGGGGGTCGCCGGGGGGCGCCGCTTCTCCCACCGCTGCTCTGTCTGGAGGCGTAACAGCACAGTCTTCAGTAATGTCAGTGTCACGCAGCAGGAGATCCGTCACAGTGTGTCGCTCTGTCCCCGCAGCTGGCGCAGATCCTCCCGACAGAAGAGAACTTCCTGCTCTGCTTCCGACAACACGCCGGCTCCAGCACCGAGTTCATGGAGGTACGTGCTGCACCGCACTACACCCCACCTGCACACGCTCCCCTGTGCTGCACCGCACTACACCCCACCTGTACACGCTCCCCTGTGCTGCACCGCACTACACCCCACCTTTACACGCTCCCCTGTGCTGCACCGCACTACACCCCACCTGTACACGCTCCTCTGTGCTGCACCGCACTACACCCCACCTGTACACGCTCCCCTGTGCTGCACCGCACTACACCCCACCTGTACACGCTCCTGTGCTGCACCGCACTACACCCCACCTGTACACGCTCCTCTGTGCTGCACCGCACTACACCCCACCTGTACACGCTCCCCTGTGCTGCACCGCACTACACCCCACCTGTACACGCTCCTGTGCTGCACCGCACTACACCCCACCTGCACACGCTCCCCTGTGCTGCACCGCACTACACCCCACCTGTACACGCTCCTGTGCTGCACCGCACTACACCCCACCTGTACACGCTCCTCTGTGCTGCACCGCACTACACCCCACCTGTACACGCTCCTCTGTGCTGCACCGCACTACACCCCACCTGTACAGGCTCCCCTGTGCTGCACCGCACTACACCACACCTGTACACGCTCCTGTGCTGCACCGCACTACACCACACCTGTACACGCTCCCCTGTGCTGCACCGCACTACACCCCACCTGTACACGCTCCCCTGTGCTGCACCGCACTTCACCCCACCTGTACACGCTCCTCTGTGCTGCACCGCACTACACCCCACCTGTACACGCTCCCCTGTGCTGCACCGCACTACACCCCACCTGTACACGCTCTCCTGTGCTGCACCGCACTACACCCCACCTGTACACGCTCCTCTGTGCTGCACCGCACTACACCCCACCTGTACACGCTCCCCTGTGCTGCACCGCACTACACCCCACCTGTACACGCTCCTCTGTGCTGCACCGCACTACACCCCACCTGTACACGCTCCTTTGTGCTGCACCGCACTACACCCCACCTGTACACGCTCTCCTGTGCTGCACCGCACTACACCCCACCTGTACACGCTCCTCTGTGCTGCACCGCACTACACCCCACCTGTACACGCTGCACCGCACTACACCCCACCTGTACACGCTCCTGTGCTGCACCGCACTACACCCCACCTCTACACGCTCCTTTGTGCTGCACCGCACTACACCCCACCTGTACAATCTTCTGTGCTGCACCGCACTACACCCCACCTGTACACGCTCCCATGCTGCACCGCACTACACCTCACCTGTACACACTCCCCTGTGCTGCACCGCACTACACCCCACCTGTACACGCTCCTGTGCTGCACCACACTACACCCCACCTGTACACGCTCCTGTGCTGCACCACACTACACCCCACCTGTACACGCTCCCCTGTGCTGCACCGCACTACACCCCACCTGTACACGCTCCTCTGTGCTGCACCGCACTACACCCCACCTGTACACGCTCCTTTGTGCTGCACCGCACTACACCCCACCTGTACACGCTCTCCTGTGCTGCACCGCACTACACCCCACCTGTACACGCTCCTCTGTGCTGCACCGCACTACACCCCACCTGTACACGCTGCACCGCACTACACCCCACCTGTACACGCTCCTGTGCTGCACCACACTACACCCCACCTGTACACGCTCCTGTGCTGCACCGCACTACACCCCACCTGTACACGCTCCTGTGCTGCACCACACTACACCCCACCTGTACACGCTCCTGTGCTGCACCGCACTACACCCCACCTGTACACGCTCCCCTGTGCTGCACCGCACTACACCCCACCTGTACACGCTCCTCTGTGCTGCACCGCACTACACCCCACCTGTACACGCTCCTTTGTGCTGCACCGCACTACACCCCACCTGTACACGCTCTCCTGTGCTGCACCGCACTACACCCCACCTGTACACGCTCCTCTGTGCTGCACCGCACTACACCCCACCTGTACACGCTGCACCGCACTACACCCCACCTGTACACGCTCCTGTGCTGCACCGCACTACACCCCACCTCTACACGCTCCTTTGTGCTGCACCGCACTACACCCCACCTGTACAATCTTCTGTGCTGCACCGCACTACACCCCACCTGTACACGCTCCCATGCTGCACCGCACTACACCTCACCTGTACACACTCCCCTGTGCTGCACCGCACTACACCCCACCTGTACACGCTCCTGTGCTGCACCACACTACACCCCACCTGTACTCGCTCCCCTGTGCTGCACCGCAGTACACCCCACCTGTACACGCTCCTGTGCTGCACCACACTACACCTCACCTGTACACACTCCCCTGTGCTGCACCGCACTACACCTCACCTGTACACGCTCCCCTGTGCTGCACCGCACTACACCCCACCTGTACACGCTCCTGTGCTGCACCGCACTACACCCCACCTGTACACGCTCCTGTGCTGCACCGCACTACACCCCACCTGTACACGCTCCTGTGCTGCACCGCACTACACCCCACCTGTACACGCTCCTGTGCTGCACCGCACTACACCCCACCTGTACACGCTCCTGTGCTGCACCGCACTACACCCCACCTGTACACGCTCCCCTGTGCTGCACCGCACTACACCCCACCTGTACACGCTCCCCTGTGCTGCACCGCACTACACCTCACCTGTACACACTCCCCTGTGCTGCACCGCACTACACCCCACCTGTACACGCTCCTCTGTGCTGCACCACAATACACCCTACCTGAACACGCTCCCCTGTGCTGCACCGCACTACACCCCACCTGTACACGCTCCCATGCTGCACCGCACTACACCCCACCTGTACACGCTCCCATGCTGCACCGCACTACACCCCACCTGTACACGCTCCCATGCTGCACCGCACTACACCTCACCTGTACACGCTCCCCTGTGCTGCACCGCACTACACCCCACCTAAACACGCTCCTGTGCTGCACCGCACTACACCCCACCTGTACACGCTCCCCTGTGCTGCACCGCACTACACTCCACCTGTACACGCTCCCCTGTGCTGCACCGCACTACACCCCACCTGTACACGTTCGCCTGTCCTGCACCGCACTGCACCCCACCTGTACACGCTCTCCTGTACTGCACCGCACTACACCCCACCTGTACACGCTCCCCTGTGCTGCACCGCACTACACCCCACCTGCACACGCTCGCCTGTGCTGCACCGCACTACACTCCACCTGTACACGCTCGCCTGTGCTGCACCGCACTACACCCCACCTGTACACGCTCGCCTGTGCCGCACCGCACTACACTCCACCTGTACACGCTCGCCTGTGCTGCACCGCACTACACCCCACCTGTACACGCTCCCCTGTGCTGCACCGCACTACACCCCACCTGTACACGCTCCCCTGTGCTGCACCGCACTACACCCCACCTGTACACGCTCCCCTGTGCTGCACCTCACTACACCCCACCTGTACAATCTCCCGTGCTGCACCGCACTACACCCCACCTGTACACGCTCCCCTGTGCTGCACCGCACTACACCCCACCTGTACACGCTCCCCTGTGCTGCACCGCACTACACCCCACCTGTACACGCTCCCCTGTGCTGCACCGCACTACACCTCACCTGTACACACTCCCCTGTGCTGCACCGCACTACACCCCACCTGTACACGCTCCTCTGTGCTGCACCACAATACACCCTACCTGAACACGCTCCCCTGTGCTGCACCGCACTACACCCCACCTGTACACGCTCCCATGCTGCACCGCACTACACCCCACCTGTACACGCTCCCATGCTGCACCGCACTACACCCCACCTGTACACGCTCCCATGCTGCACCGCACTACACCTCACCTGTACACGCTCCCCTGTGCTGCACCGCACTACACCCCACCTAAACACGCTCCTGTGCTGCACCGCACTACACCCCACCTGTACACGCTCCCCTGTGCTGCACCGCACTACACTCCACCTGTACACGCTCCCCTGTGCTGCACCGCACTACACCCCACCTGTACACGTTCGCCTGTCCTGCACCGCACTGCACCCCACCTGTACACGCTCTCCTGTACTGCACCGCACTACACCCCACCTGTACACGCTCCCCTGTGCTGCACCGCACTACACCCCACCTGCACACGCTCGCCTGTGCTGCACCGCACTACACTCCACCTGTACACGCTCGCCTGTGCTGCACCGCACTACACCCCACCTGTACACGCTCGCCTGTGCTGCACCGCACTACACTCCACCTGTGCACGCTCGCCTGTGCTGCACCGCACTACACCCCACCTGTACACGCTCCCCTGTGCTGCACCGCACTACACCCCACCTGTACACGCTCCCCTGTGCTGCACCGCACTACACCCCACCTGTACACGCTCCCCTGTGCTGCACCGCACTACACCCCACCTGTACAATCTCCCGTGCTGCACCGCACTACACCCCACCTGTACACGCTCCCCTGTGCTGCACCGCACTACACCCCACCTGTACACGCTCCCCTGTGCTGCACCGCACTACACCCCACCTGTACACGCTCCCCTGTGCTGCACCGCACTACACCTCACCTGTACACGCTCCCCTGTGCTGCACCGCACTACGCCCCACCTGTACACGCTCCCCTGTGCTGCACCGCACTACACCCCACCTGTACAATCTCCTGTGCTGCACCGCACTACACCCCACCTGCACACGCTCGCCTCCTCTCTATTTGCTGTTTTTTTTTCACTTTTGTTGATTTCTTGATTATTTTTCAGGCCTGGAGGAAATACGACACGGACAGAAGCGGCTACATCGAGGCCAACGAACTGAAGGTGAGGAAGTGTGGGGCCTCTGGGGGCCAATCCTGGGAGTGTGGGATAACTGGCTGTGGGGCCCCTGGGGGCCAATCCTGGGGGTGTGGGATAACCGGCTGTGGGGCCCCTGAGCGCCAATCCTGGGGGTGTGGGATAACCGGCTGTGGGGTCCCTGGGGGCCAATCCTGGGGGTGTGGGATAACCGGCTGTGGGGTCCCTGGGGGCCAATCCTGGGGGTGTGGGATAACCGGCTGTGGGGTCCCTGGGGGCCAATCCTGGGAGTGTGGGATAACCGGCTGTGGGGTCCCTGGGGGCCAATCCTGGGGGTGTGGGATAACCGGCTGTGGGGTCCCTGAGGGCCAATCCTGGGGGTGTGGGATAACTGGCTGTGGGGCCCCTGAGGGCCAATCCTGGGAGTGTGGGATAACCGGCTGTGGGGCCCCTGGGGGACAATCCTGGGGGTGTGAGATAAACGGCTGTGGGGCCCCTGGGGGCCAATCCTGGGGGTGTGGGATAACCGGCTGTGGGGCCCCTGGGGGCCAATCCTGGGGATATGGGATAACGACTGTGGGGTCCCTGGGGGCCAATCCTGGGAGTGTGGGATAACCGGCTGTGGGGTCCCTGGGGCACAATCCTGGGGGTGTGGGATAACCGGCTGTGGGGTCCCTGGGGGCCAATCCTGGGAGTGTGGGATAACCGGCTGTGGGGTCCCTGGGGGCCAATCCTGGGGGTGTGGGATAACCGACTGTGGGGTCCCTGGGGGCCAATCCTGGGAGTGTGGGATAACCGGCTGTGGGGTCCCTGGGGGCCAATCCTGGGAGTGTGGGATAACCGGCTGTGGGGTCCCTGGGGGCCAATCCTGGGAGTGTGGGATAACCGGCTGTGGGGTCCCTGGGGGCCAATCCTGGGGGTGTGGGATAACTGGCTGTGGGGTCCCTGGGGGCCAATCCTGGGGATATGGGATAACCGGCTGTGGGGTCCCTGGGGGCCAATCCTGGGGGAGTGGGATAACCGGCTGTGGGGTCTCTGGGGGCCAATCCTGGGAGTGTGGGATAACCGGCTGTGGGGTCCCTGGGGGACAATCCTGGGAGTGTGGGATAACTGGCTGTGGGGTCCCTGGGGGACAATCCTGGGGGTGTGGGATAACTGGCTGTGGGGTCCCTGGGGGACAATCCTGGGGATATGGGATAACCGACTGTGGGGTCCCTGGGGGGCCAATCCTGGGAGTGTGGGATAACTGGCTGTGGGGTCCCTGGGGGCCAATCCTGGGAGTGTGGGATAACCGGCTGTGGGGTCCCTGGGGGACAATCCTGGGGGTGTGGGATAACTGGCTGTGGGGTCCCTGGGGGACAATCCTGGGGGTCTGGGATAACTGGCTGTGGGGTCCCTGGGGGCCAATCCTGGGGATATGGGATAACCGACTGTGGGGTCCCTGGGGGCCAATCCTGGGAGTGTGGGATAACTGGCTGTGGGGTCCCTGGGGGCCAATCCTGGGAGTGTGGGATAACCGGCTGTGGGGTCCCTGGGGGACAATCCTGGGGGTGTGGGATAACTGGCTGTGGGGTCCCTGGGGGACAATCCTGGGGGTGTGGGATAACTGGCTGTGGGGTCCCTGGGGGCCAATCCTGGGGATATGGGATAACCGGCTGTGGGGTCCCTGAGGGCCAATCCTGGGAGTGTGGGATAACTGGCTGTGGGGCCCCTGGGGGCCAATCCTGGGGATATGGGATAACCGGCTGTGGGGTCCCTGGGGGACAATCCTGGGGGTGTGGGATAACCGGCTGTGGGGTCCCTGGGGGCCAATCCTGGGAGTGTGGGATAACCGGCTGTGGGGTCCCTGGGGGCCAATCCTGGGGGTGTGGGATAACCGGCTGTGGGGTCCCTGGGGGCCAATCCTGGGGGTTTGGGATAACTAGCTGTGGGGTCCCTGGGGGCCAATCCTGGGGGTGTGGGATAACTGGCTGTGGGGTCCCTGGGGGCCAATCCTGGGGATATGGGATAACCGGCTGTGGGGTCCCTGGGGGCCAATCCTGGGAGTGTGGGATAACTGGCTGTGGGGCCCCTGGGGGCCAATCCTGGGGATATGGGATAACCGGCTGTGGGGTCCCTGAGGGCCAATCCTGGGAGTGTGGGATAACTGGCTGTGGGGTCCCTGGGGGCCAATCCTGGGGGTGTGGGATAACCGGCTGTGGGGTCCCTGGGGGCCAATCCTGGGGATATGGGATAACCGGCTATGGGGTCCCTGGGGGCCAATCCTGGGGGTGTGGGATAACTGGCTGTGGGGTCCCTGGGGGCCAATCCTGGGGGTGTGGGATAACTGGCTGTGGGGTCCCTTGGGGCCAATCCTGGGGATATGGGATAACTGGCTGTGGGGTCCCTGGGGGCCAATCCTGGGGTTGTGGGATAACCGGCTGTGGGGTCCCTGGGGGCCAATCCTGGGGTTGTGGGATAACCGGCTGTGGGGTCCCTGGGGGTCAATCCTGGGAGTGTGGGATAACCGGCTGTGGGGTCCCTGGGGGCCAATCCTGGGAGTGTGGGATAACCGGCTGTGGGGTCCCTGGGGGGCAATCCTGGGGGTGTGGAATAACCGGCTGTGGGGTCCCTGGGGGGCAATCCTGGGGGTGTGGGATAACCGGCTGTGGGGTCCCTGGTGGCCAATCCTGGGGGTGTGGGATAACCGGCTGTGGGGTCCCTGGGGGCCAATCCTGGGAGTGTGGGAGATGACCGGCTGTGGGGTCCCTGGGGGCCAATCCTGGGGGTGTGGGATAACCGGCTGTGGGGTCCCTGGGGGCCAATCCTGGGGGTGTGGGATAACCGGCTGTGGGGTCTCTGGGGCCAATCCTGGGGATGTGGGATAACTGGCTGTGGGGTCCCTGGGGGCCAATCCTGGGGGAGTGGGATAACCGGCTGTGGGGTCTCTGGGGCCAATCCTGGGGATGTGGGATAACTGGCTGTGGGGTCCCTGGGGGCCAATCCTGGGGGTGTGGAATAACTGGCTGTGGTGTCCCTTGGGGTCAATCCTGGGGGTGTGGGATAACCGGCTGTGGGGTCCCTGGGGGCCAATCCTGGGAGTGTGGGATAACTGGCTGTGGGGTCCCTGGGGGCCAATCCTGGGGGTGTGGAATAACCGGCTGTGGTGTCCCTTGGGGCCAATCCTGGGGGTGTGGGATAACCGGCTGTGGGGTCCCTGGGGGCCAATCCTGGGGGTGTGGGATAACCGTCTGTGGGGTCCCTGGGGGCCAATCCTGGGGGTGTGGGATAACTGGCTGTGGGGTCCCTGGGGGCCAATCCTGGGGGTGTGGGATAACCGGCTGTGGGGTCCCTGGGGGCCAATCCTGGGAGTGTGGGATAACCGGCTGTGGGGTCCCTGGGGGCCAATCCTGGGAGTGTGGGATAACCGGCTGTGGGGTCCCTGGGGGCCAATCCTGGGAGTGTGGGATAACCGGCTGTGGGGTCCCTGGGGGCCAATCCTGGGAGTGTGGGATAACCGGCTGTGGGGTCCCTGGGGGCCAATCCTGGGAGTGTGGGATAACCGGCTGTGGGGTCCCTGGGGGCCAATCCTGGGAGTGTGGGATAACCGGCTGTGGGGTCCCTGGGGGCCAATCCTGGGGATATGGGATAACCGGCTATGGGGTCCCTGGGGGCCAATCCTGGGAGTGTGGGATAACCGGCCGTATCTCTGACTCCTGCAGGGATTCCTGTCCGATCTGCTGAAGAAGGCAAACCGACCCTTCGATGAAAAGAAGCTCCATGAGTACACGCAGACTATAGTGAGTACACCCCTCCAATAGTGAGTACACCCCTTCAATAATGAGTACATGCAGACTAAAGTGAGTACACCCCTCCAATAGGAAGTACACACCTCCAATAGGGAGTACACCACTCTAATAGGGAGTACACCCCTCCAATAGTGAGTACACCCCTCCAATAATGAGTACACCACTGCAATAGGGAGTACACCCTACTATAGTGAATACACGCAGACTATAGTGAGTACACCCCTCCAATAGTGAGTGTCAGGGAAAGGGGGAGGAAGTGGAAGTTACACCCCCCCTTTCCACTAAACCAATCACGTGACTCGCTCTCTAGCGCCCCTCTTATACTCAGGCCAATTATGGAATTGCCCGACAATAAGCAAGGAGGCCGCTATTCTATGCTGATGATTGAAGGGATCCCGGTGAGAGTAAGGTATATACTCCCCCGACTCCAGCGAGCGGAATATATCTAATCCGCCCCTGATCTCACTGGTCACCCCACAATGATCCTTGGCATAAACTCGCTGCCACCAATCGATTACGATAGCTATTAAGCCGAGCTCACAGACGTTGGATTCAGGATCGAGATAATAGAACAGCCCAAGATTAAATTATATATTTTTAATCGCCTTAAAGGCACACTAGAGACTACAATATATACAATATGGAATTTACAGAATATATATATATATATAGGTCAGAGTACATTATGTGTCTTGCCACAGGGGAGCGCCGTTTGACCAGGGTTTCATGGACTTCCTCACATGTATAGTACGCAGGACCCCCGAGTAAAGACAAGCCAAGAATGTCCACATTGTCTTTATCAAACTGGCTACATTCCATGTCCCCTCCCACCTGGTGACCACGCAGGGGTGTACTGCCCCACCTCTGTCCAGAGTCTAAAATAATATCCCAAAGTGAATATGATCCACAACTCCGGACTGGGAGGTCCGATCGGGATGGTTCTGGTGTCATCAGATCCATTTGTGTCCCCTCTGCATACCGAGTCCAAGCATGACTCCTCTACCGGACTCCTACACGCAGTTCTCTGTATCTCACCGCCCCAGGGCGCGACAAAGAATTCGAGGGTATCCAGAGGTGCAGCTTGGAGTCCCGATTTTAACGATGTAGTGAGTGTATGGCTCAGACGCACGGTAATATCATAACTGTGTATGACATTGGGGAGCCAGGAATATGAACTCCTGCTGGGAACGAGGGTCTTGGATCCCTTTGAAGCTTCTCAAGGTTTTCCAGTTCCCCACCCACTCCCTTGATGAATGGACATATCCCCCCAGGGGGGTCTTCCTCTGGCTTGGCAGGGTAATTGGATTTGACACCCAGATGCTGATCTCTGGCAGAACAGGATGTGTGTTCTCCTGGCTGCGCTGTAAGGGGGGTAAGTTGGGGATATGTACAGTGACAGCCAACTGACCTCTGTCATAACTCTCGTAATATATTTCAGCATAATCCTCAGTGAGTACACCCCTCCAATAGTGAGTACACCCCTCCAATAGTGAGTACACCCCTCCATTAGTGAGTACACCCCTCCAATAGTGAGTACACCCCTCCAATAGTGAGTACACCCCTCCATTAGTGAGTACACCCCTCCAATAGTGAGTACACCCCTCCATTAGTGAGTACACCCCTCCAATAGTGAGTACACCCCTCCAATAGTGAGTACAACCCTCCATTAGTGAGTACACCCTTCCAATAGTGAGTACACTCCCTCCAATAGTGAGTACACCCTTCCAATAGTGAGTACACTCCCTCCAATAGTGAGTACACCCCTCCAATAGTGAGTACAACCCTCCATTAGTGAGTACACCCCTCCAATAGTGAGTACAACCCTCCATTAGTGAGTACACCCTTCCAATAGTGAGTACACTCCCTCCAATAGTGAGTACACCCTTCCAATAGTGAGTACAACCCTCCATTAGTGAGTACACCCCTCCAATAGTGAGTACAACCCTCCATTAGTGAGTACACCCCTCCAATAGTGAGTACACCCCTCCAATAGTGAGTACAACCCTCCATTAGTGAGTACACCCCTCCAATAGTGAGTACACCCCTCCAATAGTGAGTACACCCCTCCATTAGTGAGTACACCCCTCCAATAGTGAGTACACCCCTCCAATAGTGAGTACACCCCTCCATTAGTGAGTACACCCCTCCAATAGTGAGTACACCCCTCCAATAGTGAGTACAACCCTCCATTAGTGAGTACACCCTTCCAATAGTGAGTACACTCCCTCCAATAGTGAGTACACCCTTCCAATAGTGAGTACACTCCCTCCAATAGTGAGTACACCCCTCCAATAGTGAGTACAACCCTCTATTAGTGAGTACACCCTTCCAATAGTGAGTACACTCCCTCCAATAGTGAGTACAACCCTCCATTAGTGAGTACACTCCCTCCAATAGTGAGTACACTCCCTCCAATAGTGAGTACACCCTTCCAATAGTGAGTACACTCCCTCCAATAGTGAGTACACCCCTCCAATAGTGAGTACAACCCTCCATTAGTGAGTACACTCCCTCCAATAGTGAGTACACTCCCTCCAATAGTGAGTACACCCCTCCAATAGTGAGTACACCCTTCCAATAGTGAGTACACCCTTCCAATAGTTAGTACACCCCTCCATTAGTGAGTACACCCAGACTATAGTGAGTACACCCTTCCAATAGTGAGTACACCCCTCCAATAGTGAGTACACCCAAGACTTAAGCCAGCTTTACACGTTGCAATTAGTTGTACAATCGCATTTGCGATGGGACACGCCCCGGTTGCATACGGGATCTAATGAGATCACACGTAGGTCGTTCATTTGCGGTCACACGAGCGTTACTAGTCTATGTTAAATTGATCAATTTTGTGTGCGATCCTTTAGATCATGTGTTCTGTGACGTATGCATTGGGCACCTTTTTTTTTTTATTTATTTATTGACTTGCCAAGCGTGTGTAATGTGTAGGGATGCGTTTTTACTATGTCATCTGCCATTCAGCTCTGCTACATGGCCGCTAACAGCAGACACAGACAGCCATGTAGCAGAGCTGAATAGCCGCTGACAGCAGACACAGACAGCCATGTAGCAGAGCTGAATAGCCGCTGACAGCAGACACAGACAGCCATGTAGCAGAGCTGAATGGTAGATGACAGCAGACACAGACAGCCATGTAGCAGAGCTGAATGGTAGATGACAGCAGACACAGACAGCCATGTAGCAGAGCTGAATAGCCGCTGACAGCAGACACAGACAGCCATGTAGCAGAGCTGAATGGTAGATGACAGCAGACACAGACAGCCATGTAGCAGAGCTGAATGGTAGATGACAGCAGACACAGACAGCCATGTAGCAGAGCTGAATGGCAGATGACAGCAGACACAGACAGCCATGTAGCAGAGCTGAATAGCCACTAACAGCAGACACAGACAGCCATGTAGCAGAGCTGAATAGCCACTAACAGCAGACACAGACAGCCATGTAGCAGAGCTGAATGGCCACTAACAGCAGACACAGACAGCCATGTAGCAGAGCTGAATAGCCGCTGACAGCAGACACAGACAGCCATGTAGCAGAGCTGAATGGTAGATGACAGCAGACACAGACAGCCATGTAGCAGAGCTGAATGGTAGATGACAGCAGACACAGACAGCCATGTAGCAGAGCTGAATGGCAGATGACAGCAGACACAGACAGCCATGTAGCAGAGCTGAATAGCCACTAACAGCAGACACAGACAGCCATGTAGCAGAGCTGAATAGCCACTAACAGCAGACACAGACAGCCATGTAGCAGAGCTGAATGGCCACTAACAGCAGACACAGACAGCCATGTAGCAGAGCTGAATAGCCGCTGACAGCAGACACAGACAGCCATGTAGCAGAGCTGAATGGCAGATGACAGCAGACACAGACAGCCATGTAGCAGAGCTGAATGGCAGATGACAGCAGACACAGACAGCCATGTAGCAGAGCTGAATAGCCGCTGACAGCAGACACAGACAGCCATGTAGCAGAGCTGAATGGCAGATGACAGCAGACACAGACAGCCATGTAGCAGAGCTGAATGGCAGATGACAGCAGACACAGACAGCCATGTAGCAGAGCTGAATAGCCGCTGACAGCAGACACAGACAGCCATGTAGCAGAGCTGAATAGCCGCTGACAGCAGACACAGACAGCCATGTAGCAGAGCTGAATGGTAGATGACAGCAGACACAGACAGCCATGTAGCAGAGCTGAATGGTAGATGACAGCAGACACAGACAGCCATGTAGCAGAGCTGAATGGCAGATGACAGCAGACACAGACAGCCATGTAGCAGAGCTGAATAGCCACTAACAGCAGACACAGACAGCCATGTAGCAGAGCTGAATAGCCACTAACAGCAGACACAGACAGCCATGTAGCAGAGCTGAATGGCCACTAACAGCAGACACAGACAGCCATGTAGCAGAGCTGAATGGCAGATGACAGCAGACACAGACAGCCATGTAGCAGAGCTGAATGGCCGATGACAGCAGACACAGACAGCCATGTAGCAGAGCTGAATGTCCGCTGACAGCAGACACAGACAGCCATGTAGCAGAGCTGAATGGCAGATGACAGTAGACACAGACAGCCATGTAGCAGAGCTGAATGTCCGCTGACAGCAGACACAGACAGCCATGTAGCAGAGCTGAATAGCCGCTGACAGCAGACACAGACAGCCATGTAGCAGAGCTGAATGGCCGCTGACAGCAGACACAGACAGCCATGTAGCAGAGCTGAATGGCAGATGACAGCAGCCACAGACAGAGCCATGTAGCAGAGCTGAATAGCCACTGACAGCAGACACAGACAGCCATGTAGCAGAGCTGAATGGCAGATGACAGCAGCCACAGACAGAGCCATGTAGCAGAGCTGAATGGCCGCTGACAGCAGCCACAGACAGCCATGTAGCAGAGCTGAATGGCAGATGACAGCAGACACAGACAGCCATGTAGCAGAGCTGAATGGCAGATGACAGCAGACACAGACAGCCATGTAGCAGAGCTGAATGGCCGCTGACAGCAGACATAGACAGCCATGTAGCAGAGCTGAATGGCAGATGACAGCAGACACAGACAGCCATGTAGCAGAGCTGAATGGCCGCTGACAGCAGACACAGACAGCCATGTAGCAGAGCTGAATGTCCGCTGACAGCAGACACAGACAGCCATGTAGCAGAGCTGAATGGCCGCTGACAGCAGACATAGACAGCCATGTAGCAGAGCTGAATGCCGCTGACAGCAGACACAGACAGCCATGTAGCAGAGCTGAATGGCCGCTGACAGCAGACACAGACAGCCATGTAGCAGAGCTGAATGTCCGCTGACAGCAGACACAGACAGCCATGTAGCAGAGCTGAATGGCCGCTGACAGCAGACACAGACAGCCATGTAGCAGAGCTGAATGGCAGATGACAGCAGACACAGACAGCCATGTAGCAGAGCTGAATGGCCGCTGACAGCAGACATAGACAGCCATGTAGCAGAGCTGAATGTCCGCTGACAGCAGACATAGACAGCCATGTAGCAGAGCTGAATACCGCTGACAGCAGACACAGACAGCCATGTAGCAGAGCTGAATGGCCGCTGACAGCAGACATAGACAGCCATGTAGCAGAGCTGAATGGCCGCTGACAGCAGACACAGACAGCCATGTAGCAGAGCTGAATAGCCGCTGACAGCAGACACAGACAGCCATGTAGCAGAGCTGAATGGCCGCTGACAGCAGACACAGACAGCCATGTAGCAGAGCTGAATGTCCGCTGACCGCAGACACAGACAGCCATGTAGCAGAGCTGAATGTCCGCTGACAGCAGACACAGACAGCCATGTAGCAGAGCTGAATGGCCGCTGACAGCAGACACAGACAGCCATGTAGCAGAGCTGAATGGCCGCTGACAGCAGACACAGACAGCCATGTAGCAGTGCTGAATGGCCGCTGACAGCAGGCACAGACAGCCATGTAGCAGAGCTGAATAGCCGCTGACAGCAGACACAGACAGCCATGTAGCAGAGCTGAATGGCCGCTGACAGCAGACACAGACAGCCATGTAGCAGAGCTGAATGGCCGCTGACAGCAGACATAGACAGAGCCATGTAGCAGAGCTGAATGGCCGCTGACAGCAGACATAGACAGAGCCATGTAGCAGAGCTGAATGGCCGCTGACAGCAGACATAGACAGAGCCATGTAGCAGAGCTGAATGGCCGCTGACAGCAGACACAGACAGCCATGTAGCAGAGCTGAATGTCCGCTGACAGCAGACACAGACAGCCATGTAGCAGAGCTGAATGACCGCTGACAGCAGACACAGACAGCCATGTAGCAGAGCTGAATGGCCGCTGACAGCAGACATAGACAGCCATGTAGCAGAGCTGAATGGCCGCTGACAGCAGACACAGACAGCCATGTAGCAGAGCTGAATGGCCGCTGACAGCAGACATAGACAGAGCCATGTAGCAGAGCTGAATACCGCTGACAGCAGACACAGACAGCCATGTAGCAGAGCTGAATGTCCGCTGACAGCAGACACAGACAGCCATGTAGCAGAGCTGAATGACCGCTGACAGCAGACACAGACAGCCATGTAGCAGAGCTGAATGGCCGCTGACAGCAGACACAGACAGCCATGTAGCAGAGCTGAATGTCCGCTGACAGCAGACACAGACAGCCATGTAGCAGAGCTGAATGACCGCTGACAGCAGACACAGACAGCCATGTAGCAGAGCTGAATGGCCGCTGACAGCAGACACAGACAGCCATGTAGCAGAGCTGAATGTCCGCTGACAGCAGACACAGACAGCCATGTAGCAGAGCTGAATGGCCGCTGACAGCAGACACAGACAGCCATGTAGCAGAGCTGAATGGCAGATGACAGCAGACACAGACACAGCCATGTATCAGAGCTGAATGGCCGCTGACAGCAGACATAGACAGCCATGTAGCAGAGCTGAATGGCCGCTGACAGCAGACACAGACAGCCATGTAGCAGAGCTGAATGTCCGCTGACAGCAGACACAGACAGCCATGTAGCAGAGCTGAATGGCCGCTGACAGCAGACATAGACAGAGCCATGTAGCAGAGCTGAATACCGCTGACAGCAGACACAGACAGCCATGTAGCAGAGCTGAATGGCAGATGACAGCAGACACAGACAGCCATGTAGCAGAGCTGAATGACCGCTGACAGCAGACACAGACAGCCATGTAGCAGAGCTGAATGGCCGCTGACAGCAGACACAGACAGCCATGTAGCAGAGCTGAATGTCCGCTGACAGCAGACACAGACAGCCATGTAGCAGAGCTGAATGGCCGCTGACAGCAGGCACAGACAGCGGCTATTCAGCTCTGCTACATGGCTAGCAGCAGACACAGACAGCCATGTAGCAGAGCTGAATGGCAGCTGACAGCAGACATAGACAGCCATGTAGCAGAGCTGAATGGCCGCTGACAGCAGACACAGACAGCCATGTAGCAGAGCTGAATGGCAGATGACAGCAGACACAGACACAGCCATGTAGCAGAGCTGAATGGCCGCTGACAGCAGACACAGACAGCCATGTAGCAGAGCTGAATGGCAGATGACAGCAGACACAGACACAGCCATGTAGCAGAGCTGAATGGCCGCTGACAGCAGACACAGACAGCCATGTAGCAGAGCTGAATGGCAGATGACAGCAGACACAGACACAGCCATGTAGCAGAGCTGAATGGCCGCTGACAGCAGACACAGACAGCCATGTAGCAGAGCTGAATGGCAGCTGACAGCAGACATAGACAGCCATGTAGCAGAGCTGAATAGCCGCTGACAGCAGACACAGACAGCCATGTAGCAGAGCTGAATGGCAGATGACAGCAGACACAGACACAGCCATGTAGCAGAGCTGAATGGCCGCTGACAGCAGACATAGACAGCCATGTAGCAGAGCTGAATGGCCGCTGACAGCAGACACAGACAGCCATGTAGCAGAGCTGAATGGCAGATGACAGCAGACACAGACACAGCCATGTAGCAGAGCTGAATGGCCGCTGACAGCAGACACAGACAGCCATGTAGCAGAGCTGAATGGCCGCTGACAGCAGACACAGACAGCCATGTAGCAGAGCTGAATGTCCGCTGACAGCAGACACAGACAGCCATGTAGCAGAGCTGAATGGCCGCTGACAGCAGACATAGACAGAGCCATGTAGCAGAGCTGAATACCGCTGACAGCAGACACAGACAGCCATGTAGCAGAGCTGAATGGCCGCTGACAGCAGACACAGACAGCCATGTAGCAGAGCTGAATGTCCGCTGACAGCAGACACAGACAGCCATGTAGCAGAGCTGAATGGCCGCTGACAGCAGACACAGACAGCCATGTAGCAGAGCTGAATGTCCGCTGACAGCAGACACAGACAGCCATGTAGCAGAGCTGAATGGCAGGTGACAGCAGACACAGACAGCCATGTAGCAGAGCTGAATGGCCGCTGACAGCAGACACAGACAGCCATGTAGCAGAGCTGAATGGCCGCTGACAGCAGACACAGACAGCCATGTAGCAGAGCTGAATGGCCGCTGACAGCAGACACAGACAGCCATGTAGCAGAGCTGAATGGCCGCTGACAGCAGACACAGACAGCCATGTAGCAGAGCTGAATGGCCGCTGACAGCAGACACAGACAGCCATGTAGCAGAGCTGAATGGCCGCTGACAGCAGACAAAGAAAGAGCCGCACGATCAGAATGAACTCGGGTGAACTTCACCCGACTTCATGGTCATGCTGCGGCTCTGTCTGTGTCGCGCCCTGATTAGCGGTCACCAGTGAAGGGATTACCGGTGACCGCTAAACTCCTGAGTAACTGAATTGAGCAGCCCTCTCTCATACTCACCGATCCCCGATCCCCGGCGCTGCACGGCGTTCACACTGCTCCGGTGGCTTTTACTGTTTTGAAAAAGCCGGCCGCCCATTAAACAATCTTGTATTCCCTGCTTTCCCCGCCCACAGGCGCCTATGATTGGTTGCAGAGAGACACGCCCCCACGCTGAGTGACAGGTGTCACACTGCACCCAATCACAGCAGCCGGTGGGCGGGTCTATACTGTGCAGTGAAATAAATAATTAAAAAAAACGGCGTGCGGTGCCCCCCAATATTAATACCAGCCAGATAAAGCCATACGGCTGAAGGCTGGTGTTCTCAGGATGGGGAGCTTCACGTTATGGGGAGCCCCCCACCCTAACAATATCAGTCAGCAGCCGCCCAGAATTGCCGCATACATTATATGCGACAGTTCTGGGGCTGTACCCGGCTCTTCCCGATTTGCCCTGGTGCGTTGGCAAATCAGGGTAATAAGGAGTTAATGGCAGCCCAATACGAGATTGTTTAATGGGCGGCCGGCTTTTTCAAAACAGTAAAAGCCGCCGCAGCAGTGTGAATGCCGTGCAGCGCCGGGGATCGGTGAGTATATGAGAGAGGGGGTAAGAGGGATAGACTGACATGGACAGAGGGACAGAGATAGTGACCGACTGACAGAGATTAGTGCATGACAGACATTGTGAGGCGCTTCAGCTTTTTAGCTGCGCTCTGAAGCGGACCTTTTTAAAGCTGCGGTGCAGAGCGCACACCTGCGCACATAGCCTCAGACACCACAATCGTATGAGGGATGTCACACGTTACAATTCACTAGGTTCGTGCAACAAAACGCTCAATTCTAGAGAAAGATACGATGTGTTTGCGATCAACGGTTTTGCGTTCAATCCTGATCGCACGTAGGTGTCACACGCAGATACCTCACAACGATGCCGGATGTGCGTCACTTACAACGTGACCCCAACGACGGATTGTGAGATATATTGAAGCGTGTATAGCGGGCTTTATACTGGGGGATTGATGGCGGCTGCTGCGTGCAGAGCCGCGGAGCTCACACTCTATCTCTGTGCTTTGCAGCTCCGCATGTTTGATCTGAATGGAGACGGGAAGCTCTGCCTGTCGGAGATGTCCAGGTAAGGGGCGGCCAGGGTCACCTCCTCACTTGTGCAGCTCCTCCTTAAGGAGCGCCCTCTACAGGTGAGCAGGAGGAAGTGGAGGATTTGTCTTGCTCCGCCCCTATTAAAGTGACAGTGCTCACAAGACGGCGGCCGTGCTGATCCGTGCTCTCTGTTACAGGCTGCTCCCGGTGCAGGAAAACTTCCTACTGAAGTTTCAGGTAAGGACGGTCCGCTCATGGTCTACGGTGACTGTAATGGGGGAGACAATGGCCCTGACGCCCAGGGAGAGCGGTGATGGGGGCAGCAGAGGACGAAGCTGTGCCCGGGAGCCGTGCATCCGGGCCTCACACACCGAACTGCAGGCCACGCCCTCTGAGTCTGGGCTGGGGGTCTCCCCTGTATTCGGGGGGGTCTGCCGGGCTAGTCACTTGCACTGAACCGTTCCCTGTCGTCTCTCAGGGTATGAAGCTGAGCAGCGAGGAATTCAACGCAATATTCAACTTCTACGACAAGGTAATGGTGGGGGAGGGGCAGCAAGGGCGGAGCCAACAGACCAGCGGGGGACAGCAGCATGGGGCGGCGCCAACAGGCCAGTGGGGGAGGGCAGCATGGGGTGGAGCTAACAGACCAGCGGGGGAGGGCAGCATGAGGCGCAGCCTACAGGCCAGCATGGGATGTGGTCGGGCCCAGCAAGGGCGGAGCCAACAGGCCAGCAGGGGAGGGGCAGCATAAGGCGCAGCCTACAGGCCAGCATGGGGTGTGGGCGGGGCAAGAAAGGGCGGAGCCAATAGGCCAGCGGGGCAGGACAGCATGGGGCGGAGCTAACAGTCCAGCGTGGGTGGGCAGCATGAGGCGCAGCTTACAGGCCAGCATGGGATGTGGTCGGGCCCAGCAAGGGCGGAGCCAACAGGCCAGCAGGGGAGGGACAGCATAAGGCGCAGCCTACAGGCCAGCATGGGGTATGGGTGGGGCCAGCAAGGGCAGAGCCAACAGGCCAGCGGGGGAGAGCAGCATGGGGCGGAGCCAACAGGCCAGTATGGGGTATGGGCGGGCCCAGCAAGGGCGGAGCCAACAGGCCAGTGGGGGAGGGGCAGCATAAGTCACAGCCTACAGGCCAGCATGGGGTATGGTCGGGGCCAGCAAGGGCAGAGCCAACAGGCCAGCGGAGGAGGGACAGCATGGGGTGGAGCCAACAGGCCAGCGGGGGAGGGCATCATGGGGCGGAGCTAACAGACCAGCATGGGGTGTGGGCGGGGTCAGCAAGGGCAGAGCCAACAGGCCAGCGGTGGGGGGGTCAGCATGGGGTGGAACCAACAGGCTAGCAGGGGAGAGCAGCATGGGGCGGAGTCAGCGGGAAAGGGGCCAACAAGAATAGGGTCAGCATGGGGTGAAGGCAAAGCCAGGACCATCATAGGGTGAGGACAGGGTCAGCATGGGGTGGGGCAAGGACAGGGCCAGCGTGGGGGCGGTGACGGCATGAAGCGATGTCAGAGCCAGCGTGGGGCAGGGAGAGAGCCAGCATGGAGTGAGGGCCTATGAGGTGGGGGTGAAGACAGCATGGTGTGGGGGTGGGGCCAGTATTAGGTGGGGGTGGGGCCAGCATGGTGTGACCTTTTGAACTCTTATTTCAGGATGGGAACGGATACATTGACGAGCACGAGCTGGACGCTTTACTGAAGGATTTTTTTGAAAAGAGCAAAAAGGTGAGAATAGAAAACATAAACTACAGTCTGTGGGTGATGGGGGGATGACATTAGTGCAAATAGAGACAAATGTAGGATGTTTTACCCCCATATGGGGCAGATATGGGAGTACTTACCCCGGAGGGGGACAGAGGAGTCTGGAGGAGGAGGGGTGGACAGAGGAGTCTGGAGGGAGGACAGAGTAGTTTGGAGGAGAAGGAGGGAGGACAGTGGAGGAGGGAGGACAGAGGAGTCTGGAGGGGGAGGACAAAGGAGTCTGGAGGAGGGAGGACAGAATAGTCTGGAGGAGGGAGGACAGAGGAGTCTGGAGATGGAAGGATAGAGGAGGAGGGAGGACCAAGGAGTCTGGAGGGGGAGGACAGAATAGTCTGGAGGAGGGAGGACAGAGGAGTCTGGAGGAAGAGAATGGAGGACAGAGGAGTCTGGAGGAAGAGGAGGGAGGTCAGAGGAGTCTGGAGGGGGAGGACAGAAGAGGAGGGAGGACAGAGGAGTCTGGAGGAGGGAGGACAGAAGATTCTGGAGGAGGGAGGACAGAAGATTCTGGAGGAGGAAAGACAGAGAAGTCTGGAGGAGGAGGAGGGAGGTCTGAGGAGTCTGGAGGAGGAGGAAGGACAGAGGAGTCTGGAGGAGTCGGGCCTACAGCCCTCCTAAGATGATGAGGGTTGTTGTGCCATCATCACGCTGCTGTCTTGCAGGAGGTGAACATTCAGAGTCTGACTGGCTATCGGCAGAGCATCATGTCGCTGTGTGACGGAGGTCGTCTGTACCGCAAAGAGCTGGAGCTCGTCCTCTGCAGTGATTCGCCCTCCATGAAGTAACTGGGCCCCTCCGCTCACAATCACCGCACCGCGCTCCTGTCTTCTGCCCCCACAAGTGAGAGACCGGGGGAGACTGCTGGGATGTGAGACCTCCCGACACGGAGAGGCACAGAATGAGGGCCGCACTGTCCACCAGGGCCCCTGCACTGACCCTGCACTGGGGCCTTCTCCATGGCGCCCCCTGGTGTCTTGTCCAAGATGTCTCTGTGTAGTCCCCCCGCCTCCCCCCTGGCTGCTCTCACTTTGTTGCCCACCGCCCTGGCTTCAGACGCTTGCCCCATATTTTGGTTTTCCTCAGAGTGGATCCGGGATTGTCATTTCTTTTTTGGTTTTTGCTTGTTCTCCTGATTTACCAAAGAATAAATAAAACGACCAATCCTGAGCGAGGACTCGTCACTGAGACAGGCACAGGGGGTATGGGGGAATACCAGACGATGGGGGTGGGGGAGGGGAACAATGTCTCTAGGGAAGGGGGAAGAGGGTGACCCCTGGAGAAACCTACCGCTAGCTCCCCTGACCTCCCTACATAGCTTCTGCACCTATACGGCGGTCAGGATACCTGGCCCTGGCTGACCCTGGAATAGGCCCTAGGGAAGGAATGGATGGGATGAGACCTAGTCAACCCCACCGAGAGCTGAAGATCACACAGCGAAAACAGAGGGGACTAGAAACTGGAATATAAGCGGCAATATAAGCGGGAATCTAAGCGGCAATATAAGCGGCAATATAAGCGGGAATATAAACGGGAATATAAACGGGAATATAAGCGGGAATAGAAACGGGAATAGAAACGGGAATATAAGCGGCAATATAAACGGGAATATAAGCGGAAATAGAAACAGGAATATAAGCGGGAATATAAGCGGGAATATAAGCGGCAATATAAACGGGAATATAAGCGGCAATATAAACGGGAATATAAGCGGGAATAGAAACAGGAATATAAGGGGAATATAAACGGGAATATAAGCGGCAATATAAACGGGAATATAAGCGGCAATATAAACGGGAATATAAGCGGGAATATAAACGGGAATATAAGCGGCAATATAAACGGGAATATAAGCGGGAATATAAGCGGGAATATAAACGGGAATATAAGCGGGAATATAAACGGGAATATAAGCGGCAATATAAGCGGGAATATAAACGGGAATATAAGCGGCAATATAAACGGGAATATAAGCGGCAATATAAGCGGGAATATAAACGGGAATATAAGCAGGAATATAAGCGGCAATATAAACGGAAATATAAGTGGGAATATAAGCGGCAATATAAATGGCAATATAAGCGGCAATATAAGCGGCAATATAAGCGAGAATATAAACGGGAATATAAACGGGAATATAAGCGGCAATATAAGCGGGAATATAAACGGGAATATAAGCAGCAATATAAGCGGCAATATAAGCGGGAATATAAACGGGAATATAAGCGGCAATATAAGCGGGAATATAAACGGGAATATAAGCGGGAATATAAGCGGGAATATGAGCGGCAATATAAGCGGGAATATAAGCGGGAATATAAACGGGAATATAAGCGGCAATATAAACGGGAATATAAGCGGCAATATAAGCGGGAATATAAACGGGAATATAAACGGGAATATAAGCGGGAATATGAGCGGGAATATAAACGGGAATATAAGCGGCAATATAAACGGGAATATAAGCGGCAATATAAGCGGGAATAGAAACGGGAATATAAGCGGCAATCTAAACGGGAATATAAGCGGCAATATAAACGGGAATATAAGCGGCAATATAAACGGGAATATAAACGGGAATATAAGCGGCAATATAAGCGGGAATATAAGCGGGAATATAAGCGGGCATATAAGCGGCAATATAAGCGGCAACATAAACGGGAATATAAGCGGCAATATAAACGGGAATATAAGCGGGAATATAAACGGGAATATAAGCGGCAATATAAACGGGAATATAAGCGGCAATATAAGCGGGAATATAAACGGGAATATAAGCGGCAATATAAACGGAAATATAAGCGGCAATATAAGCGGGAATATAAGCGGCAATATAAACGGGAATATGAGCGGGAATATAAACGGGAATATAAGCGGGAATATAAACGGTAATATAAGCGGGAATATAAGCGGGAATATAAGCGGCAATATAAAAGGGAATATAAGCGGCAATATAAACGGGAATATAAACGGGAATATAAGCGGGAATATAAGCGGGCATATAAGCGGCAATATAAACGGGAATATAAGCGGCAATATAAGCGGCAATATAAACGGGAATATAAGCGGCAATATAAACGGGAATATAAGCGGGAATATAAACGGGAATATAAGCGGCAATATAAGCGGCAACATAAACGGGAATATAAGCGGCAATATAAATGGCAATATAAGCGCCAATATAAGCGGCAATATAAGCGAGAATATAAACGGGAATATAAACGGGAATATAAGCGGCAATATAAGCGGGAATATAAACGGGAATATAAGCAGCAATATAAGCGGCAATATAAGCGGGAATATAAACGGGAATATAAGCGGCAATATAAGCGGGAATATAAACGGGAATATAAGCGGGAATATAAGCGGGAATATGAGCGGCAATATAAGCGGGAATATAAGCGGGAATATAAACGGGAATATAAGCGGCAATATAAACGGGAATATAAGCGGCAATATAAGCGGGAATATAAACGGGAATATAAACGGGAATATAAGCGGGAATATGAGCGGCAATATAAGCGGGAATATAAACGGGAATATAAGCGGCAATATAAACGGGAATATAAGCGGGAATATAAGCGGCAATATAAGCGGGAATAGAAACGGGAATATAAGCGGCAATCTAAACGGGAATATAAGCGGCAATATAAACGGCAATATAAACGGGAATATAAGCGGCAATATAAGCGGGAATATAAGCGGGAATATAAGCGGGCATATAAGCGGCAATATAAGCGGCAACATAAACGGGAATATAAGCGGCAATATAAGCGGCAATATAAACGGGAATATAAGCGGGAATATAAACGGGAATATAAGCGGCAATATAAATGGGAATATAAGCGGCAATATAAGCGGGAATATAAACGGGAATATAAGCGGCAATATAAACGGGAATATAAGCGGCAATATAAGCGGGAATATAAGCGGCAATATAAGCGGGAATATAAGCGGCAATATAAGCGGGAATATAAACGGGAATATAAGCGGCAATATAAGCGGGAATATAAACGGGAATATAAGCGAGAATATAAGCGGCAATATAAGCGGGAATATAAGCGGCAATATAAGCGGGAATATAAGCGGCAATATAAGCGGGAATATAAGCGGGAATATAAGCGGCAATATAAACGGGAATATGAGCGAGAATATAAACGGGAATATAAGCGGGAATATAAACGGGAATATAAGCGGGAATATAAGCGGGAATATAAGCGGCAATATAAACGGGAATATAAGCGGCAATATAAACGGGAATATAAGCGGGAATATAAGCGGGCATATAAGCGGCAATATAAACGGGAATATAAGCGGCAATATAAACGGGAATATAAGCGGGAATATAAACGGGAATATAAGCGGCAATATAAACGGGAATATAAGCGGCAATATAAGCGGGAATATAAACGGGAATATAAGCGGGAATATAAGCGGCAATATAAACGGGAATATAAGCGGCAATATAAGCGGGAATATAAGCGGCAATATAAGCGGGAATATAAGCGGCAATAAAAGCGGCAATATAAGCGGGAATATAAACGGGAATATAAGCGGCAATATAAGCGGGAATATAAACGGGAATATAAGCGAGAATATAAGCGGCAATATAAGCGGGAATATAAGCGGGAATATAAGCGGCAATATAAGCGGGAATATAAACGGCAATATAAGCGGGAATATAAGCGGCAATATAAACGGGAATATGAGCGGGAATATAAGCGGGAATATAAACGGGAATATAAGCGGCAATATAAGCGGGAATATAAACGGGAATATAAGCGGGAATATAAACGGGAATATAAGCGGCAATATAAGCGGGAATATAAGCGGCAATATAAGCGGGAATATAAACGGAAATATAAGCGGGAATATAAGCGGCAATATAAGCGGCAATATAAGCGGGAATATAAGCGGCAGTATAAACGGGAATATGAGCGGGAATATAAGCGGCAATATAAGCGGCAATATAAGCGGCAATATAAGCGGGAATATAAGCGGCAATATAAACGGGAATATAAGCGGGAATATAAGCGGCAATATAAGCGGCAATATAAGCGGGAATATAAGCGGCAATATAAGCGGGAATATAAGCGGGAATATAAGCGGGAATATAAACGGGAATATAAGCGGGAATATAAGCGGCAATATAAGCGGGAATATAAGCGGCAATATAAGCGGGAATATAAGCGGCAATATAAACGGGAATATGAGCGGGAATATAAGCGGCAATATAAGCGGGAATATAAACGGGAATATAAGCGGGAATATAAGCGGCAATATAAGCGGGAATATAAACGGGAATATAAGCGGGAATATAAGCGGCAATATAAGCGGGAATATAAACGGAAATATAAGCGGGAATATAAGCTGCAATATAAGCGGGAATATAAACGGGAATATAAGCGGGAATATAAGCGGGAATATAAGCGGCAATATAAGCGGGAATATAAGCAGGAATATAAACGGGAATATAAGCGGGAATATAAACGGGAATATAAGCGGGAATATAAGCGGCAATATAAACGGGAATATAAGCGGGAATATAAACGGGAATATAAGCGGTAATATAAGCGGGAATATAAACGGGAATATAAGCGGGAATATAAGCGGCAATATAAGCGGGAATATAAGCGGGAATATAAGCGGTAATATAAGCGGGAATATAAGCGAGAATATAAGCGAGAATATAAGCGGGAATATAAGCGAGAATATAAACGGGAATATAAGCGGCAATATAAGCGGGAATATAAACGGCAATATAAGCGGGAATATAAACGGGAATATAAACGGGAATATAAGCGGCAATATAAGCGGCAATATAAGCGGTAATATAAGCGGGAATATAAACGGGAATATAAGCCGGAATATAAACGGGAATATAAGCGGGAATATAAGCGGGAATATAAACGGGAATATAAGCGGCAATATAAGCGGGAATATAAGCGGCAATATAAACAGCCATATAAATGGGAATATAAGCGGCAATATAAACGGGAATATAAGCGCCAATATAAGCGGGAATATAAGCGGCAATTTAAGTGGGAATATAAGCGGCAATATATACGGGAATATAAACGGGAATATAAGCGGCAATATAAGCGGGAATATAAGCGGGAATATAAGCGGGAATATAAACAGGAATATAAGCGGGAATATAAGCGGCAATTTAAGTGGGAATATGAGCGGCAATATAAGCGGCAATATAAGCGGGAATATAAGCGGCAATATAAGCGGGAATATAAGCGGCAATATAAGCGGCAATATAAGCGGGAATATAAGCGGCAATATAAGCGGCAATATAAGCGGGAATATAGCCGCAATATAAGCGGGAATATAAACGGCAATATAAACGGGAATATAAGCGGCAATATAAGCGGGAATATAAGCGGGAATATAAACGGGAATATAAGCGGCAATATAAACGGGAATATAAGCGGCAATATAAGCGGCAATATAAGCGGGAATATAAACGGGAATATAAGCGGCAATATAAGCGGGAATATAAACGGCAATATAAGCGGGAATATAAACGGGAATATAAACGGGAATATAAGCGGGAATATAAGCGGCAATATAAGCGGTAATATAAGCGGGAATATAAACGGGAATATAAGCCGGAATATAAACGGGAATATAAGCGGGAATATAAGCGGGAATATAAACGGGAATATAAGCGGCAATATAAGCGGGAATATAAGCGGCAATATAAGCGGGAATATAAGCGGCAATATAAGCGGGAATATAAGCGGCAATATAAACGGGAATATAAGCGGCAATATAAACGGGAATATAAGCGCCAATATAAGCGGGAATATAAGCGGGAATATAAGCGGCAATTTAAGTGGGAATATAAGCGGCAATATAAACGGGAATATAAACGGGAATATAAGTGGCAATATAAGCGGGAATATAAGCGGGAATATAAGCGGGAATATAAACGGGAATATAAGCGGGAATATAAGCGGCAATTTAAGTGGGAATATGAGCGGCAATATAAGCGGCAATATAAGCGGGAATATAAGCGGCAATATAAGCGGCAATATAAGCGGGAATATAGCGGCAATATAAGCGGGAATATAAACGGCAATATAAACGGGAATATAAGCGGCAATATAAGCGGGAATATAAGCGGGAATATAAACGGGAATATAAGCGGCAATATAAACGGGAATATAAGCGGCAATATAAGCGGCAATATAAGCGGGAATATAAACGGGAATATAAGCGGCAATATAAACGGGAATATAAGCGGCAATATAAGCGGGAATATAAGCGGCAATATAAATGGCAATATAAGCGGCAATATAAGCGGGAATATAAGCGGCAATATAAACGGGAATATAAGAGGGAATATAAGCGGCAATATAAGCGGCAATATAAACGGGAATATAAACGGGAATATAAGCGGCAATATAAACGGGAATATAAGCGGCAATATAAGCGGGAATATAAACGGGAATATAAGCAGCAATATAAGCGGCAATATAAGCGGGAATATAAACGGGAATATAAGCGGGAATATAAGCGG
Organism: Anomaloglossus baeobatrachus; assembly: GCF_048569485.1. Classification (NCBI taxonomy): domain Eukaryota; kingdom Metazoa; phylum Chordata; class Amphibia; order Anura; family Aromobatidae; genus Anomaloglossus; species Anomaloglossus baeobatrachus. Next base: position 213,293,728 of record NC_134362.1, read on the forward strand.
CAATATGAGCGGCAATATAAGCGGGAATATAAACGGGAATATAAGCGGCAATATAAACGGGAATATAAGCGGGAATATAAGCGGCAATATAAGCAGGAATATAAGCGGGAATAGAAACGGGAATATAAGCGGCAATATAAAGGGGAATATAAACGGGAATATAAGCGGGAATATAAACGGGAATATAAGCGGGAATATAAGCGGGAATATAAACGGGAATATAAGCGGCAATATAAGCGGGAATATAAGCGGCAATATAAGCGGGAATATAAGCGGCAATATAAGCAGGACTATAAGCGGGAATATAAGCGGGAATATAAGCGGGAATATAAGCGAGAATATAAGCGGGAATATAAGCGGCAATATAAGCGGGAATATAAGCGAGAATATAAGCGGGAATATAAGCGGCAATATAAGCGGGAATATAAACGGGAATATAAACGGGAATATAAGACGGAATATAAACGGGAATATAAGCGGCAATATAAGCGGGAATATAAACGGGAATATAAGCGGGAATATAAGCGGCAATATAAGCGGCAATATAAACGAGAATATAAGCGGGAATATAAACGGGAATATAAGCGGAAATATAAACGGCAATATAAACGGGAATATAAGCGGCAATATAAACGGGAATATAAGCGGCAATATAAGCGGGAATATAAGCGGGAATATAAGCGGCAATTTAAGTGGGAATATAAACGGGAATATAAGCGGCAATATAAACGGGAATATAAACGGGAATATAAGCGGCAATATAAACGGGAATATAAGCGGGAATATAAACGGGAATATAAGCGGGAATATAAGCGGCAATTTAAGTGGGAATATGAGCGGCAATATAAGCGGCAATATAAGCGGGAATATAAGCGGCAATATAAGCGGCAATATAAGCGGGAATATAAGCGAGAATATAAACGGGAATATAAGCGGCAATATAAACGGGAATATAAGCGGCAATATAAGCGGGAATATAAACTGGAATATAAGCGGCAATATAAACGGGAATATAAGCGGCAATATAAGCGGGAATATAAGCGGCAATATAAATGGCAATATAAGCGGGAATATAAGCGGCAATATAAGCGAGAATATAAACGGGAATATAAGCGGGAATATAAGCGGCAATATAAACGGGAATATAAGCGGCAATATAAGCGGGAATATAAACGGGAATATAAGCAGCAATATAAGCGGCAATATAAGCGGGAATATAAACGGGAATATAAGCGGGAATATAAGCGGGAATATAAGCGGCAATATAAGCGGGAATATGAGCGGCAATATAAGCGGGAATATAAACGGGAATATAAACGGGAATATAAACGGGAATATAAGCGGCAATATAAGCGGCAATATAAGTGGGAATAGAAACGGGAATATAAGCGGCAATATAAACGGGAATATAAGCGGCAATATAAACGGGAATATAAGCGGCAATATAAACGGGAATATAAGCGGCAATATAAACGGGAATATAAGCGGCAATATAAACGGGAATATAAGCGGCAATATAAACGGGAATATAAGCGGGCATATAAGCGGCAATATAAACGGGAATATAAGCGGCAATATAACCGGCAATATAAACGGGAATATAAGCGGCAATATAAACGGGAATATAAGCGGGAATATAAACGGGAATATAAGCGGCAATATAAACGGGAATATAAGCGGCAATATAAGCGGGAATATAAACGGGAATATAAGCGGGAATATAAGCGGCAATATAAACGGGAATATAAGCGGGCATATAAGCGGCAATATAAACGGGAATATAAGCGGCAATATAAGCGGCAATATAAACGGGAATATAAGCGGCAATATAAACGGGAATATAAGCGGGAATATAAACGGGAATATAAGCGGCAATATAAACGGGAATATAAGCGGCAATATAAGCGGGAATATAAGCGGCAATATAAGCGGGAATATAAACGGGAATATAAGCGGGAATATAAGCGGCAATATAAACGGGAATATAAGCAGAAATATAAGCGGCAATATAAGCGGGAATATAAGCGGCAATGTAAGCGGGAATATAAGCGGCAATATAAGCGGCAATATAAGCGGGAATATAAACGGGAATATAAGCGGCAATATAAGCGGGAATATAAGCGGCAATATAAGCGGGAATATAAACGGGAATATAAGCGGCAATATAAGCGGGAATATAAGCGGCAATATAAACGGGAATATGAGCGGGAATATAAGCGGGAATATAAACGGGAATATAAGCGGGAATATAAGCGGGAATATAAGTGGGAATATAAACGGGAATATAAGCGGGAATATAAGCGGGAATATAAACGGGAATATAAGCGGGAATATAAGCGGCAATATAAGCGGGAATATAAGCGGCAATATAAGCGGGAATATAAGCGGGAATATAAACGGAAATATAAGCGGGAATATAAGCGGCAATATAAGCGGGAATATAAGCGGCAATATAAACGGGAATATGAGCGGGAATATAAGCGGCAATATAAGCGGGAATATAAACGGGAATATAAGCGGGAATATGAGCGGCAATATAAGCGGGAATATAAACGGGAATATAAGCGGGAATATAAACGGGAATATAAGCGGCAATATAAACAGGAATATAAGCGGCAATATAAGCGGGCATATAAGCGATAATATAAGCGGCAATATAAACGGGAATATAAGCGGCAATATAAACGGGAATATAAGCGGCAATATAAGCGGCAATATAAACGGGAATATAAGCGGCAATATAAACGGGAATATAAACGGGAATATAAACGGGAATATAAGCGGCAATATAAACGGGAATATAAGCGGCAATATAAACGGGAATATAAGCGGCAATATAAGCGGGAATATAAGCGGCAATATAAGCGGGAATATAAGCGGCAATATAAGCGGGAATATAAACGGGAATATAAGCGGGAATATAAGCGGCAATATAAGCGGGAATATAAACGGGAATATAAGCGGCAATATAAGCGGGAATATAAGCGGCAATATAAACGGGAATATGAGCGGGAATATAAGCTGCAATATAAGCGGGAATATAAATGGGAATATAAGCGGGAATATAAGCGGCAATATAAGCGGGAATATAAGCAGGAATATAAACGGGAATATAAGCGGGAATATAAGCGGCAATATAAGCGGGAATATAAACGGAAATATAAGCGGGAATATAAGCTGCAATATAAGCGGGAATATGAGCGGCAATATAAGCGGCAATATAAGCGGGAATATAAGCGGCAATATAAGCGGGAATATAAGCAGGAATATAAGCAGGAATATAAACGTGAATATAAGCGGGAATATAAACGGGAATATAAGCGGGAATATAAGCGGCAATATAAACGGGAATATAAGCGGGAATATAAGCAGGAATATAAACGGGAATATAAGCGGGAATATAAACGGGAATATAAGCGGGAATATAAATGGGAATATAAGCGGCAATATAAACGGGAATATAAACGGGAATATAAGCGGGAATATAAACGGGAATATAAGCGGGAATATAAGCGGGAATATAAGCGGCAATATAAGCGGGAATATAAGCGGGAATATAAGCGAGAATATAAGCGGGAATATAAGCGAGAATATAAGCGGCAATATAAGCGGGAATATGAGCGGGAATATAAGCGGCAATATAAGCGGGAATATAAACGGGAATATAAGCAGCAATATAAGCGGCAATATAAGCGGGAATATAAACGGGAATATAAGCGGGAATATGAGCGGCAATATAAGCGGGAATATAAACGGGAATATAAGCGGGAATATAAACGGGAATATAAGCGGCAATATAAACAGGAATATAAGCGGGAATATAAGCGGCAATATAAGCGGGCATATAAGCGGGAATATAAGCGGCAATATAAACGGGAATATAAGCGGCAATATAAACGGGAATATAAGCGGCAATATAAGCGGGAATATAAGCGGCAATATAAACGGGAATATAAGCGGCAATATAAGCGGCAATATAAACGGGAATATAAGCGGGAATATAAGCGGCAATATAAGCGGGAATATAAGCGGCAATATAAGCGGGAATATAAGCGGCAATATAAGCGGGAATATAAACGGGAATATAAGCGGGAATATAAGCGGCAATATAAGCGGGAATATAAACGGGAATATAAGCGGCAATATAAGCGGGAATATAAGCGGCAATATAAACGGGAATATGAGCGGGAATATAAGCGGCAATATAAGCGGGAATATAAATGGGAATATAAGCGGGAATATAAGCGGCAATATAAGCGGGAATATAAGCAGGAATATAAACGGGAATATAAGCGGGAATATAAGCGGCAATATAAGCGGGAATATAAACGGAAATATAAGCGGGAATATAAGCTGCAATATAAGCGGGAATATGAGCGGCAATATAAGCGGCAATATAAGCGGGAATATAAGCGGCAATATAAGCGGGAATATAAGCAGGAATATAAGCAGGAATATAAACGGGAATATAAGCGGGAATATAAACGGGAATATAAGCGGGAATATAAGCGGCAATATAAACGGGAATATAAGCGGGAATATAAGCAGGAATATAAACGGGAATATAAGCGGGAATATAAACGGGAATATAAGCGGGAATATAAGCGGCAATATAAACGGGAATATAAACGGGAATATAAACGGGAATATAAGCGGGAATATAAGCGGCAATATAAGCGGGAATATAAGCGGGAATATAAGCGAGAATATAAGCGGGAATATAAGCGAGAATATAAGCGGGAATATAAGCGGCAATATAAGCGGGAATATAAGCGGCAATATAAGCGGGAATATAAGCGGCAATATAAGCGGCAATATAAGCGGGAATATAAACGGCAATATAAGCGGGAATATAAACGGGAATATAAGCCGGAATATAAACGGGAATATAAGCGGGAATATAAACGGGAATATAAGCGGCAATATAAACGGGAATATAAGCGGGAATATAAGCGGGAATATAAACGGGAATATAAGCGGGAATATAAGCGGCAATTTAAGTGGGAATATGAGCGGCAATATAAGCGGCAATATAAGCGGGAATATAAGCGGCAATATAAGCGGGAATATAAGCAGCAATATAAGCGGCAATATAAGCGGGAATATAAGCGGCAATATAAGCGGGAATATAAGCGGCAATATAAGCGGGAATATAAAAGGCAATATAAACGGGAATATAAGCGGTAATATAAACGGGAATATAAGCGGCAATATAAGCGGGAATATAAGCGAGAATATAAACGGGAATATAAGCGGCAATATAAACGGGAATATAAGCGGCAATATAAGCGGCAATATAAGCGGGAATATAAACTGGAATATAAGCGGCAATATAAACGGGAATATAAGCGGCAATATAAGCGGGAATATAAGCGGCAATATAAATGGCAATATAAGCGGGAATATAAGCGGCAATATAAGCGAGAATATAAACGGGAATATAAGCGGGAATATAAGCGGCAATATAAACGGGAATATAAGCGGCAATATAAGCGGGAATATAAACGGGAATATAAGCAGCAATATAAGCGGCAATATAAGCGGGAATATAAACGGGAATATAAGCGGGAATATAAGCGGGAATATGAGCGGCAATATAAGCGGGAATATAAACGGGAATATAAACGGGAATATAAACGGGAATATAAGCGGCAATATAAGCGGGAATATAAGCGGCAATATAAGTGGGAATAGAAACGGGAATATAAGCGGCAATATAAACGGGAATATAAGCGGCAATATAAACGGGAATATAAGCGGTAATATAAACGGGAATATAAGCGGCAATATAAACGGGAATATAAGCGGCAATATAAACGGGAATATAAGCGGGCATATAAGCGGCAATATAAACGGGAATATAAGCGGCAATATAACCGGCAATATAAACGGGAATATAAGCGGGAATATAAACGGGAATATAAGCGGCAATATAAACGGGAATATAAGCGGGAATATAAACGGGAATATAAGCGGGAATATAAGCGGCAATATAAACGGGAATATAAGCGGGCATATAAGCGGCAATATAAACGGGAATATAAGCGGCAATATAAGCGGCAATATAAACGGGAATATAAGCGGCAATATAAACGGGAATATAAGCGGGAATATAAACGGGAATATAAGCGGCAATATAAGCGGGAATATAAGCGGCAATATAAGCGGGAATATAAACGGGAATATAAGCGGGAATATATGCGGCAATATAAGCGGCAATATAAGCGGGAATATAAACGGGAATATAAGCGGCAATATAAGCGGGAATATAAACGGGAATATAAGCGGGAATATAAGCGGCAATATAAGCGGGAATATAAACGGGAATATAAGCGGGAATATAAGCGGCAATATAAACGGGAATATGAGCGGGAATATAAGCGGGAATATAAACGGGAATATAAGCGGGAATATAAACGGGAATATAAACGGGAATATAAGCGGCAACATAAGCGGGAATATAAGTGGGAATATAAGCGGGAATATAAGCGGTAATATAAACGGGAATATAAGCGGGAATATAAGCGGCAATATAAGCGGGAATATAAGCGGCAATATAAGCGGGAATATAAGCGGGAATATAAATGGAAATATAAGCGGGAATATAAGCGGCAATATACGCGGGAATATAAGCGGCAATATAAACGGGAATATGAGTGGGAATATAAGCGGCAATATAAGCGGGAATATAAACGGGAATATAAGCAGCAATATAAGCGGGAATATAAACGGGAATATAAGCGGGAATATGAGCGGCAATATAAGCGGGAATATAAACGGGAATATAAGCGGGAATATAAACGGGAATATAAGCGCCAATATAAACAGGAATATAAGCGGGAATATAAGCGGCAATATAAGCGGGCATATAAGCGGGAATATAAGCGGCAATATAAACGGGAATATAAACGGCAATATAAACGGGAATATAAGCGGCAATATAAACGGGAATATAAGCGGCAATATAAACGGGAATATAAACGGGAATATAAACGGGAATATAAGCGGCAATATAAACGGGAATATAAGCGGCAATATAAACGGGAATATAAGCGGGAATATAAGCGGCAATATAAACGGGAATATAAGCGGGAATATAAGCGGCAATATAAGCGGGAATATAAGCGGCAATATAAGCGGGAATATAAGCGGCAATATAAGCGGGAATATAAACGGGAATATAAGCGGGAATATAAGCGGCAATATAAGCGGGAATATAAACGGGAATATAAGCGGCAATATAAGCGGGAATATAAGCGGCAATATAAACGGGAATATGAGCGGGAATATAAGCGGCAATATAAGCGGGAATATAAATGGGAATATAAGCGGGAATATAAGCGGCAATATAAGCGGGAATATAAACGGAAATATAAGCGGGAATATAAGCTGCAATATAAGCGGGAATATGAGCGGCAATATAAGCGGCAATATAAGCGGGAATATAAGCGGCAATATAAGCGGGAATATAAGCAGGAATATAAACGGGAATATAAGCGGGAATATAAACGGGAATATAAGCGGGAATATAAGCGGCAATATAAACGGGAATATAAGCGGGAATATAAGCAGGAATATAAACGGGAATATAAGCGGGAATATAAACGGCAATATAAACGGGAATATAAGCGGCAATATAAACGGGAATATAAATGGGAATATAAACGGGAATATAAGCGGGAATATAAACGGGAATATAAGCGGGAATATAAGCGGCAATATAAGCGGGAATATAAGCGGGAATATAAGCGGCAATATAAGCGGGACTATAAGCGGGAATATAAGCGGGAATATAAGCGAGAATATAAGCGGGAATATAAGCGGCAATATAAGCGGGAATATAAGCGAGAATATAAGCGGCAATATAAGCGGGAATATAAGCGGCAATATAAGCGGGAATATAAACGGCAATATAAGCGGGAATATAAACGGGAATATAAGCCGGAATATAAACGGGAATATAAGCGGGAATATAAGCGGCAATATAAGCGGGAATATAAACGGGAATATAAGCGGCAATATAAGCGGGAATATAAGCGGCAATATAAACGGGAATATAAGCGGGAATATAAACGGGAATATAAGCGGCAATATAAACGGGAATATAAGCGGCAATATAAACGGGAATATAAACGGGAATATAAGCGGGAATATAAGCGGCAATTTAAGTGGGAATATGAGCGGCAATATAAGCGGGAATATAAGCGGCAATATAAGCGGGAATATAAGCGGCAATATAAGCGGCAATATAAGCGGGAATATAAGCGGCAATATAAGCGGCAATATAAGCGGGAATATAAGCAGCAATATAAGCGGGAATATAAGCGGGAATATAAACGGGAATATAAGCGGCAATATAAGCGGGAATATAAACGGGAATATAAGCGGCAATATAAGCGGGAATATAAGCGGCAATATAAGCGGTAATATAAACGGGAATATAAGCGGGAATATAAACGGGAATATAAACGGGAATATAAACGGGAATATAAGTGGCAATATAAGCGGGAATATAAACGGGAATATAAGCGGCAATATAAACGGGAATATAAGCGGCAATATAAACGGGAATATAAGCGTTAATATAAACGGGAATATGAGCGGCAATATAAGCGGGAATATAAACGGGAATATAAGCGGGAATATAAACGGGAATATAAACGGGAATATAAGCGGCAATATAAACGGGAATATAAGCGGCAATATAAACGGGAATATAAGCGGGAATATAAACGGGAATATAAGCCGGAATATAAGTGGCAATATAAACGGGAATATAAGCGGGAATATAAACGGGAATATAAGCGGCAATATAAACGGGAATATAAGCGGCAATTTAAGCGGGAATATGAGTGGCAATATAAGCGGCAATATAAGCGGGCATATAAGCGGGAATATAAGCGGCAATATAAACGGGAATATAAGCGGCAATATAAACAGGAATATAGGCGGGAATATAAACGGGAATATAAACGGGAATATAAGCGGCATTATAAGCGGGAATATAAACGGGAATATAAGCGGGAATATAAGCGGCAATATAAACGGGAATATAAGCGGGAATATAAGCGGCAATATAAGCGGGAATATAAGCGGGAATTTAAGCGGCAATATAAGCGGGAATATAAGCGGCAATATAAGCGGCAATATAAGCGGGAATATAAGCGGCAATATAAGCGGGAATATAAACGGGAATATAAGCGGCAATATAAGCGGGAATATAAGCGGCAATATAAACGGGAATATAAGCGGGAATATAAGCGGCAATATAAGCGGGAATATAAGCGGCAATATAAACGGGAATATGAGCGGGAATATAAGCGGCAATATAAGCGGGAATATAAACGGGAATATAAGCGGGAATATAAGCGGCAATATAAACGGGAATATAAGCGGGAATATAAGCAGGAATATAAACGGGAATATAAACGGGAATATAAGCGGGAATATAAGCGGCAATATAAGCGGGAATATAAGCGGGAATATAAGCGGCATTATAAGCGGGAATATAAACGGGAATATAAGCGGGAATATAAGCGGCAATATAAACGGGAATATAAGCGGGAATATAAGCGGCAATATAAGCGGGAATATAAGCGGGAATTTAAGCGGGAATATAAGCGGCAATATAAGCGGCAATATAAGCGGGAATATAAGCGGCAATATAAGCGGGAATATAAACGGGAATATAAGCGGCAATATAAGCGGGAATATAAGCGGCAATATAAACGGGAATATAAGCGGGAATATAAGCGGCAATATAAGCGGGAATATAAGCGGCAATATAAACGGGAATATGAGCGGGAATATAAGCGGCAATATAAGCGGGAATATAAACGGGAATATAAGCGGGAATATAAGCGGCAATATAAACGGGAATATAAGCGGGAATATAAGCAGGAATATAAACGGGAATATAAACGGGAATATAAGCGGGAATATAAGCGGCAATATAAGCGGGAATATAAGCGAGAATATAAGCGGCAATATAAGCGGGAATATAAGCGGCAATATAAGCGGGAATATAAACGGGAATATAAGCGGGAATATAAACGGGAATATGAGCGGGAATATAAGCGGCAATATAAGCGGGAATATAAACGGGAATATAAGCGGGAATATAAGCGGCAATATAAACGGGAATATAAGCGGGAATATAAGCAGGAATATAAACGGGAATATAAACGGGAATATAAGCGGGAATATAAGCGGCAATATAAGCGGGAATATAAGCGAGAATATAAGCGGCAATATAAGCGGGAATATAAGCGGCAATATAAGCGGGAATATAAACGGGAATATAAGCGGGAATATAAGCGGGAATATAAACGGGAATATAAGCGGGAATATAAACGGGAATATAAGCGGGAATATAAACGGGAATATAAGCGGGAATATAAGCGGCAATATAAGCGGGAATATGAGCGGGAATATAAGCGGCAATATAAGCGGGAATATAAGCGGGAATATAAGCGAGAATATAAGCGGGAATATAAGCGAGAATATAAGCGGGAATATAAGCGGCAATATAAGCGGGAATATAAGCGGCAATATAAGCAGCAATATAAGCGGGAATATAAGCGGCAATATAAGCGGCAATATAAGCGGGAATATAAACGGGAATATAAGCCGGAATATAAACGGGAATATAAGCGGGAATATAAGCGGGAATATAAACGGGAATATAAGCGGGAATATAAACGGGAATATAAACGGGAATATAAGCGGCAATTTAAACGGGAATATAAGCGGCAATATAAATGGGAATATAAACGGGAATATAAGCGGGAATATAAACGGGAATATAAGCGGGAATATAAGCGGCAATTTAAGCGGGAATATGAGCGGCAATATAAACGGGAATATAAGCGGCAATATAAGCGGGAATATAAGCGGCAATATAAGCGGCAATATAAGCGGCAATATAAGCGGGAATATAAGCGGCAATATAAGCGGCAATATAAGCGGGAATATAAGCGGGAATATAAACGGGAATATAAGCGGCAATATAAGCGGGAATATAAACGGGAATATAAGCGGCAATATAAGCGGGAATATAAGCGGCAATATAAGCGGGAATATAAGCGGCAGTATAAACGGGAATATAAGCGGCAATATAAGCGGGAATATAAACGGGAATATAAACGGGAATATAAGCGGGAATATAAGTGGCAATATAAACGGGAATATAAGCGGGAATATAAGCGTTAATATAAACGGGAATATAAGCGGGAATATAAACGGGAATATAAGCGGGAATATAAGCGGCAATATAAACGGGAATATAAGCGGGAATATAAGAGGGAATATAAGCGGCAATATAAGAGGGAATATAAGCGGCAATATAAGTGGCAATATAAGCGGGAATATAAACGGGAATATAAGCGGGAATATAAACGGGAATATAAGCGGCAATATAAACGGGAATATAAGCGGGAATATAAACGGGAATATAAGCGGCAATATAAACGGGAATATAAACGGGAATATAAACGGGAATAGAAACGGGAATATAAGCGGCAATAGAAACGGGAATATAAGCGGGAATATAAGCGTTAATATAAACGGGAATATAAGCGGGAATATAAACGGGAATATAAGCGGGAATATAAGCGGCAATATAAACGGGAATATAAGCGGCAATATAAGAGGGAATATAAGCGGCAATATAAGCGGCAATATAAGCGGCAATATAAGCGGGAATATAAACGGGAATATAAGCGGGAATATAAACGGGAATATAAGCGGCAATATAAACGGGAATATAAGCGGGAATATAAACGGGAATATAAGCGGCAATATAAACGGGAATATAAGCGGGAATATAAACGGGAATATAAGCGGGAATATAGGCGGGAATATAAACGGGAATAGAAACGGGAATATAAGCGGCAATAGAAACGGGAATATAAGCGGGAATATAAACGGGAATATAAGCGGGAATATAAGCGGGAATATAAGCGGCAATATAAGCGGGCATATAAGCGGGAATATAAACGGGAATATAAGCGGGAATATAAACGGGAATATAAGCGGCAATATAAGCGGGCATATAAGCGGGAATATAAACGGGAATATAAGCGGGAATATAAATGGGAATATAAGCGGGAATAGAAACGGGAATATAAATGGGAATAGAAACGGGCGCTTCTCTACAGGATTGTGGGAGAATGACAGCAATGAGTCTCCACAACAGCGTAACTCCATCACCAGCAACAAACCAAGCGGAAATGCAGGTATACGCACACAGGGAGTGGGGATAACGGTTACCAGCTGGACTGCAAAATGGAAAGTGTCATCCCTAACAGGGAGGATATGTAGCACCCCTGAGGTTTCAGGTGCCACAAAAATATGTAACCATGTGGAAACTCAAACCCTGGACTACCAGGGCCATTAAACACACCAGCACCATCAGTGCCCGGGAGACTGCCTAGTAACAGATTAGAGGGATGGCCACTCATAGGTTGGTAAGCATCCAATCTGCTATGGAGAGACCCAGAAAAGGGGCGGGGCTAGTGGTGTGGTGAGGTAAAATGGGCGGAGCTAAGTTTGAAAGTGGACAGCTGACAGAGTGAGTCAGTTGGAGGCAGGAGTTGAGCTTGAGAGGACGTTAGTGGAGTGAAGGAGAGGTCCAGTCAGGACTGGTGAGAGTGCGGAGAAAGCAAAGTGCTCAGGTGGAAACCTGAGTAACCAACAAGAGTTGGAAAAGGAGAGGAGTTCCTGTGGAGTAAGGCGCTGGTACTTCAGGAACTGAAGGTTGCCAAGGAGTGCGGGACCAGGACTCACAGAACTCCGCACAGGCGGGGAGCAGAACCCTTGAACGGGAGTACGCTTCAGGCATCCCGTTAAATCTGCCAGGTGAGGCAATCATCAGGGGCCCTCACCAACCTGAGTGTCTGGAGCAAAGCAGCAAAGAGGGGACCTGGGGACAGGGAAAGGAGTCCAGCCCATTAAATTGTCCAGGCTGCCTGCTATACGGGCCAAGACTGTGAAACAGAGGGGATCCCAAGAAGCTTTAGGCCACGGGGACCCACCAAAAACCAAAGTGTGCATGGAGGTCAACTCTACAGGTCACCAACTGTCACTGCGAACAAAGGGTGAGGGAACGCCTGAGAACCAGCACCACCAGGGCACTGAACCAGGACCACCCGGGCACTGAACCAGCATCACCCGGGCACTGAACCAGCATCACCCGGGCACTGAACCAGCATCACCCGGGCACTGAACCAGGACCACCCGGGCACTGAACCAGCATCACCCGGGCACTGAACCAGGACCACCCGGGCACTGAACCAGCATCACCCGGGCACTGAACCAGCATCACCCGGGCACTGAACCAGGACCACCCGGGCACTGAACCAGCATCACCCGGGCACTGAACCAGCATCACCCGGGCACTGAACCAGCACAGTGAGTACAGAACGTAAGCTGCAGTCCCTGTGTGGACTGGATTATTACCCTCTACGTGCCTCCACTAGTCCCATAGCATGGCACTACTACCCCCATCATCTACTGCTGGGGCCGAGCCCTGCTTGTAGAGGACCAGATCACCTGAGCTGCGTCATACTACCAGCAAGATCACGCAGCGGCGGCTCCCACAAAACGGCCGCAACCCGCAAGTGGCGTAGTCAAAAACTCTCTTATTTATTTTATTTTTCCACTTTTTTCACGTTTTTTTTTATCGACTCCCGGGGTCATGAAACCATGCATCGTCCGTGACCACGACACCCCTGTTCACCGCACGCCCGGGACCGAGTACCCCACTGCCCTGGGGTGTCACAGATACATAGAACTCCATTCATACCAAGGAAGAAAGAATGGAAGATCAAGGAGCATGTTGTGCCACCAAATGCAGCGACCTTCTGCAGCCAGACACCACAGGGTTCTCTGTCATCCGTGACACACCCGTGACAGTACTCTCCTTCTCAGGACCAGGCTTATCTGAATAGGCAACATGAAGTGAATGCACCAATCTTGTGGCATTCACATCTGATGCTGGGACCCACACCCTCTCCTCCGGTCCATAACCCCTCCAGTGCGCCAAGTATTGAAGGGAACGACGGAAAAAGCAACAGTCAACAATTTTAGCTATTTGAAACTCTAAATTGTCATCAACCATGGTTGGAGCTGGTGGCAAGGGGCACGGCTGCAAGGGTAGCACAGGCTTCGTGAGCGGTGCCCTGTGAAGCACATTGTGGAGCCTCAGGTAACTCCAGACGAAAGGCTACTGGGTTAATGACGGTGGTTATTTTATAGGGACCAATAAACCTAGGCCCCGGCTTCCAGGAAGGAATCTGCCACTTGATATTCCTGGTAGACATCACACATAGTCACTCACACGCAGGTCCGGACCTGGCGAGCGTTATATTCCTGGTAGACATCACACATGGTCACTCACACGCAGGTCCGGACCTGGGCGAGCGTTATATTCCTGGTAGACATCACAACATAGTCACTCACACTCAGGTCCGGACCTGGCGAGCGTTATATTCCTGGTAGACATCACACATGGTCACTCACACGCAGGTCCGGACCTGGCGAGCGTTATATTCCTGGTAGACATCACACATAGTCACTCACACGCAGGTCCGGACCTGGCGAGCGTTCTTGTCAGCCATACGTGTGTATCTGACTCCCATGAGCTCAAATTACTCTGACCCCCTTTCCATACAGAAGAGGGCGATGAGGTAAAACGCTCCTCAGGAACTCTCGAAGCCCCTCCACCGCTAAAGGCACCAAACAACTGCGGATGAAAACCGAATGCATCAAACAATGGTGTCTTGTCAGAGGACTCCTCGTGATGATTAGTTATAGCAAATTTGGCCAACGGTAAGTAGGATGGCAACGAAAAAAGCAAGATTCGGCACATCCATATAGATATTATGAAATGTCTTCCTTCTTTATTTCAACATGGTAAAAAGATGGTAGTCACTACGGGGAACAGTCACTACGGGGAAAAGTCACTACGGGGAACAGTCACTACGGGGAACAGTCCCCGCGCGTTTCTGGCCCACGCCCTTTATCATAGGAAACTGCAATACAGAAAGGGTGAACATTAGAAGTGAACCATCAGTCATACAGCATTAACAATCACACACGGGTGAACAGAAAACACATGTATCATGTATGGATGGACCATCCTAGCGACTGCACATGACCGGCACTCGTCACCACAGCAATAGATCAGCCCTCCTGAAGAAGCTGTTGGGGGGAAACGCGGTTAGACTGCAAACACTGCTCTGATAAGCTCCCCTTGTCTGTTATCTGTGATGACATTATTGCAGTCACAGGGCTAAACAGGGCGGAGACCCCCAGTTTTCTTCTTAGTAAAAAGAAGAACCCTGCCACCACGGGTGAAGAGGAGGGGTCTGATACGTGCCTTCTCCAGACTCTCAGCGATGGAAGCTTTCATGGCTCCTCTCTCTGGCTGAAAGATTATATAGTCTGGATTTGGGAAGTTTTTCTCCAGGAAGTAGAGTCATGGGACAGTCATATACACGATGGGGAGGGAAATCCTGACACCCCCTCTCCGAAAATACATCCTCAAACAGGGACAAAAATGTAGGTAAGCACTCCGTAGAGAAGTGTCAGGCAAATATGTCAGAACAGTAGTTTCTCCACTCCACAATTTCCCTGGATTGCCAATCCACTACAGGATTGTGCTTCACCAACCAGGGTAGACCCAGTACAATGTGAGTGGGAAGACCCTCCAGGACATAGCAGGAAATTACTTCATAATGCGGGGTCCTACCCTCAGTCTTATATCATGTATCATCTGTGTCAGGCACCATTGAGCTAGCGGCGCCAAGTCTGTGGCATAGACGGAAAGGGGGTTAGCCAACGTACTGCAGGTAAATCATAAGATCTTACAGAGCATTCACCATGCTGACTCCTGCTCCACTGTCCACAAACACACAAACTCTCTCAGTCCTGCTCTCTAGCACACCCCTCTGCTGTCAGGACAAAGCGAGAATTACATGTAGATGACAAACATACCCGGATTTTCCACCCCCCCCACACCACCAAGGGTCAGCTGTGCTCTATTCTGTATCCTCTCCTCCTCTCCGGCAGGTGGTGCTGTGCTGTATATTCTCCTCCTCTCCGGCAGGTGGTGCTGTGTGCTGTATATTCCCCTCCTCTCCGGCAGGTGGTGCTGTGTGCTGTATATTCTCCTCCTCTCCGGCAGGTGGTGCTGTGCTGTATATTCTCCTCCTCTCCGGCAGGTGGCGCTGTGTGCTGTATATTCTCCTCCTCTCCGGCAGGTGGCGCTGTGTGCTGTATATTCTCCTCCTCTCCGGCAGGTGGCGCTGTGTGCTGTATATTCTCCTCCTCTCCGGCAGGTGGCGCTGTGTGCTGTATATTCTCCTCCTCTCCGGCAGGTGGCGCTGTGTGCTGTATATTCCCCTCCTCTCCGGCAGGTGGCGCTTGTGTGCTGTATATTCTCCTCCTCTCCGGCAGGTGATGCTGTGTGCTGTATATTCTCCTCCTCTCCGGCAGGTGATGCTGTGTGCTGTATATTCTCCTCCTCTCCGGCAGGTGGTGCTGTGTGCTGTATATTCTCCTCCTCTCCGGCAGGTGGTGCTGTGTGCTGTATATTCTCCTCCTCTCCGGCAGGTGATGCTGTGTGCTGTATATTCCTCCTCCTCTCCGGCAGGTGATGCTGTGTGCTGTATATTCTCCTCCTCTCCGGCAGGTGATGCTGTGTGCTGTATATTCTCCTCCTCTCCGGCAGGTGGTGCTGTGTGCTGTATATTCTCCTCCTCTCCGGCAGGTGGTGCTGTGTGCTGTATATTCTCCTCCTCTCCGGCAGGTGGAGCTGTGTGCTGTATATTCTCCTCCTCTCCGGCAGGTGGTGCTGTGTGCTGTATATTCCCCTCCTCTCCGGCAGGTGGTGCTGTGTGCTGTATATTCTCCTCCTCTCCGGCAGGTGGTGCTGTGTGCTGTATATTCTCCTCCTCTCCGGCAGGTGATGCTGTGTGCTGTATATTCTCCTCCTCTCCGGCAGGTGGCGCTGTGTGCTGTATATTCTCCTCCTCTCCGGCAGGTGGTGCTGTGTGCTGTATATTCTCCTCCTCTCCGGCAGGTGATGCTGTGTGCTGTATATTCTCCTCCTCTCCGGCAGGTGATGCTGTGTGCTGTATATTCTCCTCCTCTCCGGCAGGTGATGCTGTGTGCTGTATATTCTCCTCCTCTCCGGCAGGTGGAGCTGTGTGCTGTATATTCTCCTCCTCCTCCGGCAGGTGGTGCTGTGTGCTGTATATTCTCCTCCTCTCCGGCAGGTGGAGCTGTGTGCTGTATATTCCCCTCCTCTCCGGCAGGTGGTGCTGTGTGCTGTATATTCTCCTCCTCTCCGGCAGGTGATGCTGTGTGCTGTATATTCCCCTCCTCTCCGGCAGGTGGTGCTGTGTGCTGTATATTCTCCTCCTCTCCGGCAGGTGATGCTGTGTGCTGTATATTCTCCTCCTCTCCGGCAGGTGGTGCTGTGTGCTGTATATTCTCCTCCTCTCCGGCAGGTGATGCTGTGTGCTGTATATTCTCCTCCTCTCCGGCAGGTGGAGCTGTGTGCTGTATATTCTCCTCCTCTCCGGCAGGTGGTGCTGTGTGCTGTATATTCTCCTCCTCTCCGGCAGGTGGTGCTGTGTGCTGTATATTCTCCTCCTCTCCGGCAGGTGTGCTGTGTGCTGTATATTCTCCTCCTCTCCGGCAGGTGGTGCTGTGTGCTGTATATTCTCCTCCTCTCCGGCAGGTGGTGCTGTGTGCTGTATATTCTCCTCCTCTCCGGCAGGTGGCGCTGTGTGCTGTATATTCCCCTCCTCTCCGGCAGGTGATGCTGTGTGCTGTATATTCTCCTCCTCTCCGGCAGGTGGTGCTGTGTGCTGTATATTCTCCTCCTCTCCGGCAGGTGGATGCTGTGTGCTGTATATTCTCCTCCTCTCCGGCAGGTGTTGCTGTGTGCTGTATATTCTCCTCCTCTCCGGCAGGTGGAGCTGTGTGCTGTATATTCTCCCTCCTCTCCGGCAGGTGGCGCTGTGTGCTGTATATTCTCCTCCTCTCCGGCAGGTGATGCTGTGTGCTGTATATTCTCCTCCTCTCCGGCAGGTGATGCTGTGTGCTGTATATTCTCCTCCTCTCCGGCAGGTGGTGCTGTGTGCTGTATATTCTCCTCCTCTCCGGCAGGTGGTGCTGTGTGCTGTATATTCTCCTCCTCTCCGGCAGGTGATGCTGTGTGCTGTATATTCTCCTCCTCTCCGGCAGGTGATGCTGTGTGCTGTATATTCTCCTCCTCTCCGGCAGGTGATGCTGTGTGCTGTATATTCTCCTCCTCTCCGGCAGGTGGTGCTGTGTGCTGTATATTCTCCTCCTCTCCGGCAGGTGGTGCTGTGTGCTGTATATTCTCCTCCTCTCCGGCAGGTGGAGCTGTGTGCTGTATATTCTCCTCCTCTCCGGCAGGTGGTGCTGTGTGCTGTATATTCCCTCCTCTCCGGCAGGTGGTGCTGTGTGCTGTATATTCTCCTCCTCTCCGGCAGGTGGTGCTGTGTGCTGTATATTCTCCTCCTCTCCGGCAGGTGATGCTGTGTGCTGTATATTCTCCTCCTCTCCGGCAGGTGGCGCTGTGTGCTGTATATTCTCCTCCTCTCCGGCAGGTGGTGCTGTGTGCTGTATATTCTCCTCCTCTCCGGCAGGTGATGCTGTGTGCTGTATATTCTCCTCCTCTCCGGCAGGTGATGCTGTGTGCTGTATATTCTCCTCCTCTCCGGCAGGTGATGCTGTGTGCTGTATATTCTCCTCCTCTCCGGCAGGTGGAGCTGTGTGCTGTATATTCTCCTCCTCTCCGGCAGGTGGTGCTGTGTGCTGTATATTCTCCTCCTCTCCGCGGCAGGTGGAGCTGTGTGCTGTATATTCCCCTCCTCTCCGGCAGGTGGTGCTGTGTGCTGTATATTCTCCTCCTCTCCGGCAGGTGATGCTGTGTGCTGTATATTCTCCTCCTCTCCGGCAGGTGATGCTGTGTGCTGTATATTCTCCTCCTCTCCGGCAGGTGGAGCTGTGTGCTGTATATTCTCCTCCTCTCCGGCAGGTGGTGCTGTGTGCTGTATATTCTCCTCCTCTCCGGCAGGTGGTGCTGTGTGCTGTATATTCTCCTCCTCTCCGGCAGGTGGTGCTGTGTGCTGTATATTCTCCTCCTCTCCGGCAGGTGGTGCTGTGTGCTGTATATTCTCCTCCTCTCCGGCAGGTGGTGCTGTGTGCTGTATATTCTCCTCCTCTCCGGCAGGTGATGCTGTGTGCTGTATATTCTCCTCCTCTCCGGCAGGTGGTGCTGTGTGCTGTATATTCTCCTCCTCTCCGGCAGGTGATGCTGTGTGCTGTATATTCTCCTCCTCTCCGGCAGGTGATGCTGTGTGCTGTATATTCTCCTCCTCTCCGGCAGGTGGAGCTGTGTGCTGTATATTCTCCTCCTCTCCGGCAGGTGGTGCTGTGTGCTGTATATTCTCCCTCCTCTCCGGCAGGTGGTGCTGTGTGCTGTATATTCTCCTCCTCTCCGGCAGGTGGTGCTGTGTGCTGTATATTCTCCTCCTCTCCGGCAGGTGGTGCTGTGTGCTGTATATTCTCCTCCTCTCCGGCAGGTGGTGCTGTGTGCTGTATATTCTCCTCCTCCTCCCGGCAGGTGGTGCTGTGTGCTGTATATTCTCCTCCTCTCCGGCAGGTGGCGCTGTGTGCTGTATATTCCCCTCCTCTCCGGCAGGTGATGCTGTGTGCTGTATATTCTCCTCCTCTCCGGCAGGTGGAGCTGTGTGCTGTATATTCTCCTCCTCTCGGCAGGTGATGCTGTGTGCTGTATATTCTCCTCCTCTCCGGCAGGTGGTGCTTGTGTGCTGTATATTCTCCTCCTCTCCGGCAGGTGGTGCTGTATGCTGTATATTCTCCTCCTCTCCGGCAGGTGGTGCTGTGTGCTGTATATTCTCCTCCTCTCTGGCAGGTGGAGCTGTGTGCTGTATATTCTCCTCCTCTCCGGCAGGTGGTGCTGTGTGCTGTATATTCTCCTCCTCTCCGGCAGGTGGTGCTGTGTGCTGTATATTCTCCTCCTCTCCGGCAGGTGATGCTGTGTGCTGTATATTCTCCTCCTCTCCGGCAGGTGGTGCTGTGTGCTGTATATTCCCCTCCTCTCCGGCAGGTGGAGCTGTGTGCTGTATATTCTCCTCCTCTCCGGCAGGTGATGCTGTGTGCTGTATATTCCCCTCCTCTCCGGCAGGTGGTGCTGTGTGCTGTATATTCTCCTCCTCTCCGGCAGGTGGTGCTGTGTGCTGTATATTCTCCTCCTCTCCGGCAGGTGGTGCTGTGTGCTGTATATTCCCCTCCTCTCCGGCAGGTGGAGCTGTGTGCTGTATATTCTCCTCCTCTCCGGCAGGTGGTGCTGTGTGCTGTATATTCTCCTCCTCTCCGGCAGGTGATGCTGTGTGCTGTATATTCTCCTCCTCTCCGGCAGGTGATGCTGTGTGCTGTATATTCTCCTCCTCTCCGGCAGGTGATGCTGTGTGCTGTATATTCTCCTCCTCTCCGGCAGGGTGGTGCTGTGTGCTGTATATTCCCCTCCTCTCCGGCAGGTGATGCTGTGTGCTGTATATTCTCCTCCTCTCCGGCAGGTGATGCTGTGTGCTGTATATTCTCCCTCCTCTCCGGCAGGTGGTGCTGTGTGCTGTATATTCTCCTCCTCTCCGGCAGGTGGCGCTGTGTGCTGTATATTCTCCTCCTCTCCGGCAGGTGATGCTGTGTGCTGTATATGCTCCTCCTCTCCGGCAGGTGATGCTGTGTGCTGTATATTCTCCTCCTCTCCGGCAGGTGATGCTGTGTGCTGTATATTCTCCTCCTCTCCGGCAGGTGATGCTGTGTGCTGTATATTCTCCTCCTCTCTGGCAGGTGGAGCTGTGTGCTGTATATTCTCCTCCTCTCCGGCAGGTGGTGCTGTGTGCTGTATATTCTCCTCCTCTCCGGCAGGTGGTGCTGTGTGCTGTATATTCCCCTCCTCTCCGGCAGGTGGTGCTGTGTGCTGTATATTCTCCTCCTCTCCGGCAGGTGGTGCTGTGTGCTGTATATTCTCCTCCTCTCCGGCAGGTGGTGCTGTGTGCTGTGTATTCTCCTCCTCTCCGGCAGGTGGAGCTGTGTGCTGTATATTCCCCTCCTCTCCGGCAGGTGGTGCTGTGTGCTGTATATTCTCCTCCTCTCCGGCAGGTGGTGCTGTGTGCTGTATATTCTCCTCCTCTCCGGCAGGTGAGCTGTGTGCTGTATATTCTCCTCCTCTCCGGCAGGTGGTGCTGTGTGCTGTATATTCTCCTCCTCTCCGGCAGGTGGTGCTGTGTGCTGTATATTCTCCTCCTCTCCGGCAGGTGGTGCTGTGTGCTGTATATTCTCCTCCTCTCCGGCAGGTGGAGCTGTGTGCTGTATATTCTCCTCCTCTCCGGCAGGTGGTGCTGTGTGCTGTATATTCTCCTCCTCCTCCGGCAGGTGGAGCTGTGTGCTGTATATTCTCCTCCTCTCCGGCAGGTGATGCTGTGTGCTGTATATTCCCCTCCTCTCCGGCAGGTGGTGCTGTGTGCTGTATATTCTCCTCCTCTCCGGCAGGTGGTGCTGTGTGCTGTATATTCTCCTCCTCTCCGGCAGGTGGTGCTGTGTGCTGTGTATTCTCCTCCTCTCCGGCAGGTGGTGCTGGTGTGCTGTATAATATATTCTCCTCCTCTCCGGCAGGTGGTGCTGTGTGCTGTATATTCTCCTCCTCTCCGGCAGGTGGTGCTGTGTGCTGTATATTCTCCTCCTCTCCGGCAGGTGGTGCTGTGTGCTGTATATTCTCCTCCTCTCCGGCAGGTGGTGCTGTGTGCTGTATATTCTCCTCCTCTCCGGCAGGTGATGCTGTGTGCTGTATATGCTTCTCCTCTCCGGCAGGTGATGCTGTGTGCTGTATATTATCCTCCTCTCCGGCAGGTGGTGCTGTGTGCTGTATATTCTCCTCCTCTCCGGCAGGTGGCGCTGTGTGCTGTATATTCTCCTCCTCTCCGGCAGGTGATGCTGTGTGCTGTATATTCTCCTCCTCTCCGGCAGGTGATGCTGTGTGCTGTATATTCCCCTCCTCTCCGGCAGGTGGTGCTGTGTGCTGTATATTCTCCTCCTCTCCGGCAGGTGGTGCTGTGTGCTGTATATTCTCCTCCTCTCCGGCAGGTGGTGCTGTGTGCTGTATATTCTCCTCCTCTCCGGCAGGTGATGCTGTGTGCTGTATATTCTCCTCCTCTCCGGCAGGTGATGCTGTGTGCTGTATATTCCCCTCCTCTCCGGCAGGTGATGCTGTGTGCTGTATATTCTCCTCCTCTCCGGCAGGTGGTGCTGTGTGCTGTATATTCTCCTCCTCTCCGGCAGGTGTGCTGTGTGCTGTA
Organism: Anomaloglossus baeobatrachus; assembly: GCF_048569485.1. Lineage (NCBI taxonomy): Eukaryota > Metazoa > Chordata > Amphibia > Anura > Aromobatidae > Anomaloglossus > Anomaloglossus baeobatrachus. Next base: position 213,316,146 of record NC_134362.1, read on the forward strand.
TATTCTCCTCCTCCTCTCCGGCAGGTGGTGCTGTGTGCTGTATATTCTCCTCCTCTCCGGCAGGTGGAGCTGTGTGCTGTATATTCTCCTCCTCTCCGGCAGGTGATGCTGTGTGCTGTATATTCTCCTCCTCTCCGGCAGGTGGTGCTGTGTGCTGTATATTCTCCTCCTCTCCGGCAGGTGGTGCTGTGTGCTGTATATTCTCCTCCTCTCCGGCAGGTGGTGCTGTGTGCTGTATATTCTCCTCCTCTCCGGCAGGTGATGCTGTGTGCTGTATATTCTCCTCCTCTCCGGCAGGTGGAGCTGTGTGCTGTATATTCTCCTCCTCTCCGGCAGGTGGAGCTGTGTGCTGTATATTCCCCTCCTCTCCGGCAGGTGGTGCTGTGTGCTGTATATTCTCCTCCTCTCCGGCAGGTGGTGCTGTGTGCTGTATATTCTCCTCCTCTCCGGCAGGTGATGCTGTGTGCTGTATATTCTCCTCCTCTCCGGCAGGTGGTGCTGTGTGCTGTATATTCTCCTCCTCTCCGGCAGGTGGCGCTGTGTGCTGTATATTCTCCTCCTCTCCGGCAGGTGGTGCTGTGTGCTGTATATTCTCCTCCTCTCCGGCAGGTGGCGCTGTGTGCTGTATATTCCCCTCCTCTCCGGCAGGTGGTGCTGTGTGCTGTATATTCTCCTCCTCTCCGGCAGGTGATGCTGTGTGCTGTATATGCTTCTCCTCTCCGGCAGGTGATGCTGTGTGCTGTATATTATCCTCCTCTCCGGCAGGTGGTGCTGTGTGCTGTATATTCTCCTCCTCTCCGGCAGGTGGCGCTGTGTGCTGTATATTCTCCTCCTCTCCGGCAGGTGATGCTGTGTGCTGTATATTCTCCTCCTCTCCGGCAGGTGATGCTGTGTGCTGTATATTCCCCTCCTCTCCGGCAGGTGGTGCTGTGTGCTGTATATTCTCCTCCTCTCCGGCAGGTGGATGCTGTGTGCTGTATATTCTCCTCCTCTCCGGCAGGTGGTGCTGTGTGCTGTATATTCTCCTCCTCTCCGGCAGGTGATGCTGTGTGCTGTATATTCTCCTCCTCTCCGGCAGGTGATGCTGTGTGCTGTATATTCTCCTCCTCTCCGGCAGGTGGTGCTGTGTGCTGTATATTCTCCTCCTCTCCGGCAGGTGATGCTGTGTGCTGTATATTCTCCTCCTCTCCGGCAGGTGGTGCTGTGTGCTGTATATTCTCCTCCTCTCCGGCAGGTGAGCTGTGTGCTGTATATTCTCCTCCTCTCCGGCAGGTGGTGCTGTGTGCTGTATATTCTCCTCCTCTCCGGCAGGTGGAGCTGTGTGCTGTATATTCTCCTCCTCTCCGGCAGGTGGTGCTGTGTGCTGTATATTCTCCTCCTCTCCGGCAGGTGGAGCTGTGTGCTGTATATTCTCCTCCTCTCCGGCAGGTGGATGCTGGTGTGCTGTATATTCTCCTCCTCTCCGGCAGGTGGTGCTGTGTGCTGTATATTCTCCTCCTCTCCGGCAGGTGGCGCTGTGTGCTGTATATTCTCCTCCTCTCCGGCAGGTGGTGCTGTGTGCTGTATATTCTCCTCCTCTCCGGCAGGTGGCTGCTGTGTGCTGTATATTCTCCTCCTCTCCGGCAGGTGGCGCTGTGTGCTGTATATTCTCCTCCTCTCCGGCAGGTGGTGCTGTTCGGTGCCTGTATATTCTCCTCCTCTCCGGCAGGGTGTGCTGTGTGCTGTATATTCCCTCCTCTCCGGCAGGTGGTGCTGTGTGCTGTATATTCTCCTCCTCTCCGGCAGGTGGTGCTGTGTGCTGTATATTCTCCCTCCTTCTCCGGCAGGTGTGCTGTGTGCTGTATATTCCCCTCCTCTCCGGCAGGTGGTGCTGTGTGCTGTATATTCTCCTCCTCTCCGGCAGGTGCTGCTGTGTGCTGTATATTCTCCTTCCTCTCCGGCAGGTGGTGCTGTGTGCTGTATATTCCCCTCCTCTCCGGCAGGTGATGCTGTGTGCTGTATATTCCCTCTCCTTCCTCCGGCAGGTGTGCTGTGTGCTGTATATTCTCCTCCTCTCCGGCAGGTGATGCTGTGTGCTGTATATTCTGCTGTATATTCCCCTCCTCTCCGGCAGGTGATGCTGTGTGCTGTATATTCTCCTCCTCTCCGGCAGGTGATGCTGTGTGCTGTATATTCTCCTCCTCTCCGGCAGGTGGTGCTGTGTGCTGTATATTCCCCTCCTCTCTGGCAGGTGGCGCTGTGTGCTGTATATTCTCCTCCTCTCCGGCAGGTGGTGCTGTGTGCTGTATATTCTCCTCCTCTCCGGCAGGTGGCGCTGTGTGCTGTATATTCTCCTCCTCTCCGGCAGGTGGTGCTGTATATTCTCCTCCTCTCCGGCAGGTGATGCTGTGTGCTGTATATTCCCCTCCTCTCCGGCAGGTGGTGCTGTGTGCTGTATATTCTCCTCCTCTCCGGCAGGTGATGCTGTGTGCTGTATATTCTCCTCCTCTCCGGCAGGTGGCGCTGTGTGCTGTATATTCTCCTCCTCTCCGGCAGGTGGTGCTGTGTGCTGTATATTCTCCTCCTCTCCGGCAGGTGGTGCTGTGTGCTGTATATTCTCCTCCTCTCCGGCAGGTGATGCTGTGTGCTGTATATTCTCCTCCTCTCCGGCAGGTGATGCTGTGTGCTGTATATTCTCCTCCTCTCCGGCAGGTGGCGCTGTGTGCTGTATATTCTCCTCCTCTCCGGCAGGTGATGCTGTGTGCTGTATATTCTTCTCCTCTCCGGCAGGTGGTGCTGTGTGCTGTATATTCTCCTCCTCTCCGGCAGGTGGTGCTGTGTGCTGTATATTCTCCTCCTCTCCGGCAGGTGATGCTGTGTGCTGTATATTCTCCTCCTCTCCGGCAGGTGATGCTGTGTGCTGTATATTCTCCTCCTCTCCGGCAGGTGGCGCTGTGTGCTGTATATTCTCCTCCTCTCCGGCAGGTGATGCTGTGTGCTGTATATTCTCCTCCTCTCCGGCAGGTGGAGCTGTGTGCTGTATATTCTCCTCCTCTCCGGCAGGTGGCGCTGTGTGCTGTATATTCTCCTCCTCTCCGGCAGGTGGTGCTGTGTGCTGTATATTCTCCTCCTCTCCGGCAGGTGATGCTGTGTGCTGTATATTCTCCTCCTCTCCGGCAGGTGATGCTGTGTGCTGTATATTCTCCTCCTCTCCGGCAGGTGATGCTGTGTGCTGTATATTCTCCTCCTCTCCGGCAGGTGGTGCTGTGTGCTGTATATTCTCCTCCTCTCCGGCAGGTGATGCTGTGTTCTGTATATTCTCCTCCTCTCCGGCAGGTGGTGCTGTGTGCTGTATATTCTCCTCCTCTCCGGCAGGTGATGCTGTGTGCTGTATATTCTCCTCCTCTCCGGCAGGTGGTGCTGTGTGCTGTATATTCTTCTCCTCTCCGGCAGGTGGCGCTGTGTGCTGTATATTCCCCTCCTCTCCGGCAGGTGGCGCTGTGTGCTGTATATTCTCCTCCTCTCCGGCAGGTGATGCTGTGTGCTGTATATGCTCCTCCTCTCCGGCAGGTGGTGCTGTGTGCTGTATATTCTCCTCCTCTCCGGCAGGTGGTGCTCGTGTGCTGTATATTCCCCTCCTCTCCGGCAGGTGGTGCTGTGTGCTGTATATTCTCCTCCTCTCCGGCAGGTGGTGCTGTGTGCTGTATATTCTCCTCCTCTCCGGCAGGTGGTGCTGTGTGCTGTATATTCTCCTCCTCTCCGGCAGGGTGGTGCTGTATATTCTCCTCCTCTCCGGCAGGTGGAGCTGTGTGCTGTATATTCTCCTCCTCTCCGGCAGGTGATGCTGTGTGCTGTATATTCTCCTCCTCTCCGGCAGGTGGTGCTGTGTGCTGTATATTCTCCTCCTCTCCGGCAGGTGATGCTGTGTGCTGTGTATTCTCCTCCTCTCCGGCAGGTGGCGCTGTGTGCTGTATATTCCCCTCCTCTCCGGCAGGTGGTGCTGTGTGCTGTATATTCCCCTCCTCTCCGGCAGGTGGTGCTGTGTGCTGTATATTCTCCTCCTCTCCGGCAGGTGGTGCTGTGTGCTGTATATTCTCCTCCTCTCCGGTCAGGTGGTGCTGTGTGCTGTATGTTCTCCTCCTCTCCGGCAGGTGGAGCTGTGTGCTGTATATTCTCCTCCTCTCCGGCAGGTGGTGCTGTGTGCTGTATATTCTCCTCCTCTCCGGCAGGTGGCGCTGTGTGCTGTATATTCTCCTCCTCTCCGGCAGGTGGCGCTGTGTGCTGTGTATTCTCCTCCTCTCCGGCAGGTGATGCTGTGTGCTGTATATGCTCCTCCTCTCCGGCAGGTGGTGCTGTGTGCTGTATATTCCCCTCCTCTCCGGCAGGTGGTGCTGTGTGCTGTATATTCTCCTCCTCTCCGGCAGGTGGTGCTGTGTGCTGTATATTCTCCTCCTCTCCGGCAGGTGGTGCTGTGTGCTGTATATTCTCCTCCTCTCCGGCAGGTGGCGCTGTGTGCTGTATATTCCCCTCCTCTCCGGCAGGTGATGCTGTGTGCTGTATATTCTCCCTCCTCTCCGGCAGGTGGTGCTGTGTGCTGTATATTCTCCTCCTCTCCGGCAGGTGATGCTGTGTGCTGTATATTCTCCTCCTCTCCGGCAGGTGGTGCTGTGTGCTGTATATTCTCCTCCTCTCCGGCAGGTGGTGCTGTGTGCTGTATATTCTCCTCCTCTCCGGCAGGTGGTGCTGTGTGCTGTATATTCTCCTCCTCTCCGGCAGGTGGTGCTGTGTGCTGTATATTCTCCTCCTCTCCGGCAGGTGATGCTGTGTGCTGTGTATTCTCCTCCTCTCCGGCAGGTGGTGCTGTGTGCTGTATATTCTCCTCCTCTCCGGCAGGTGGTGCTGTGTGCTGTATATTCTCCTCCTCTCCGGCAGGTGGTGCTGTGTGCTGTATATTCTCCTCCTCTCCGGCAGGTGGCGCTGTGTGCTGTATATTCTCCTCCTCTCCGGCAGGTGGTGCTGTGTGCTGTATGTTCTCCTCCTCTCCGGCAGGTGGTGCTGTGTGCTGTATATTCTCCTCCTCTCCGGCAGGTGGCGCTGTGTGCTGTATGATTCCCCTCCTCTCCGGCAGGTGGTGCTGTGTGCTGTATATTCTCCTCCTCTCCGGCAGGTGGCGCTGTGTGCTGTATATTCCCCTCCTCTCCGGCAGGTGATGCTGTGTGCTGTATATTCCCTCCTCTCCGGCAGGTGGCGCTGTGTGCTGTATATTCTCCTCCTCTCCGGCAGGTGATGCTGTGTGCTGTATATTCTCCTCCTCTCCGGCAGGTGGTGCTGTGTGCTGTATATTCTCCTCCTCTCCGGCAGGTGGTGCTGTGTGCTGTATATTCTCCTCCTCTCCGGCAGGTGGTGCTGTGTGCTGTATAATATATTCTCCTCCTCTCCGGCAGGTGGTGCTGTGTGCTGTATATTCTCCTCCTCTCCGGCAGGTGATGCTGTGTGCTGTATATCTCCTCCTCTCCGGCAGGTGATGCTGTGTGCTGTATATTCTCCTCCTCTCCGGCAGGTGGATGCTGTGTGCTGTATATTCCCCTCCTCTCCGGCAGGTGGTGCTGTGTGCTGTATATTCTCCTCCTCTCCGGCAGGTGGTGCTGTGTGCTGTATATTCTCCTCCTCTCCGGCAGGTGGTGCTGTGTGCTGTATATTCTCCTCCTCTCCGGCAGGTGGTGCTGTGTGCTGTATATTCTCCTCCTCTCCGGCAGGTGGTGCTGTGTGCTGTATATTCTCCTCCTCTCCGGCAGGTGGTGCTGTGTGCTGTATATTCTCCTCCTCTCCGGCAGGTGATGCTGTGTGCTGTATATTCTCCTCCTCTCCGGCAGGTGGTGCTGTGTGCTGTATATTCTCCTCCTCTCCGGCAGGTGGTGCTGTGTGCTGTATATTCCCCTCCTCTCCGGCAGGTGGTGCTGTGTGCTGTATATTCTCCTCCTCTCCGGCAGGTGGCGCTGTGTGCTGTATATTCTCCTCCTCTCCGGCAGGTGGAGCTGTGTGCTGTATATTCTCCTCCTCTCCGGCAGGTGGTGCTGTGTGCTGTATATTCTCCTCCTCTCCGGCAGGTGGTGCTGTGTGCTGTATATTCTCCTCCTCTCCGGCAGGTGGCGCTGTGTGCTGTATATTCTCCTCCTCTCCGGCAGGTGATGCTGTGTGCTGTATATTCTCCTCCTCTCCGGCAGGTGATGCTGTGTGCTGTATATTCTCCTCCTCTCCGGCAGGTGGTGCTGTGTGCTGTATATTCTCCTCCTCTCCGGCAGGTGATGCTGTGTGCTGTATATTCCCCTCCTCTCCGGCAGGTGGTGCTGTGTGCTGTATATTCTCCTCCTCTCCGGCAGGTGGAGCTGTGTGCTGTATATTCTCCTCCTCTCCGGCAGGTGGAGCTGTGTGCTGTATATGCTCCTCCTCTCCGGCAGGTGGCGCTGTGTGCTGTATATTCTCCTCCTCTCCGGCAGGTGATGCTGTGTGCTGTATATTCTCCTCCTCTCCGGCAGGTGGAGCTGTGTGCTGTATATTCTCCTCCTCTCCGGCAGGTGATGCTGTGTGCTGTATATTCTCCTCCTCTCCGGCAGGTGGCGCTGTGTGCTGTATATTCTCCTCCTCTCCGGCAGGTGGTGCTGTGTGCTGTATATTCTCCTCCTCTCCGGCAGGTGGTGCTGTGTGCTGTATATTCTCCTCCTCTCCGGCAGGTGATGCTGTGTGCTGTATATTCCCCTCCTCTCCGGCAGGTGGTGCTGTGTGCTGTATATTCTCCTCCTCTCCGGCAGGTGGTGCTGTGTGCTGTATATTCTCCTCCTCTCCGGCAGGTGATGCTGTGTGCTGTATATTCTCCTCCTCTCCGGCAGGTGGTGCTGTGTGCTGTATATTCTCCTCCTCTCCGGCAGGTGGTGCTGTGTGCTGTATATTCTCCTCCTCTCCGGCAGGTGGTGCTGTGTGCTGTATATTCTCCTCCTCTCCGGCAGGTGGTGCTGTGTTCTGTATATTCTCCTCCTCTCCGGCAGGTGATGCTGTGTGCTGTATGTTCTCCTCCTCTCCGGCAGGTGGTGCTGTGTGCTGTATATTCTCCTCCTCTCCGGCAGGTGATGCTGTGTGCTGTATATTCTCCTCCTCTCCGGCAGGTGGCGCTGTGTGCTGTATATTCTCCTCCTCTCCGGCAGGTGGAGCTGTGTGCTGTATATTCTCCTCCTCTCCGGCAGGTGGTGCTGTGTGCTGTATATTCTCCTCCTCTCCGGCAGGTGGTGCTGTGTGCTGTATATTCTCCTCCTCTCCGGCAGGTGGAGCTGTGTGCTGTATATTCCCCTCCTCTCCGGCAGGTGGTGCTGTGTGCTGTATATTCCCCTCCTCTCCGGCAGGTGGTGCTGTGTGCTGTATATTCTCCTCCTCTCCGGCAGGTGATGCTGTGTGCTGTATATTCTCCTCCTCTCCGGCAGGTGGTGCTGTGTGCTGTATATTCTCCTCCTCTCCGGCAGGTGGAGCTGTGTGCTGTATATTCTCCTCTCCGGCAGGTGGTGCTGTGTGCTGTATATTCTCCTCCTCTCCGGCAGGTGGTGCTGTGTGCTGTATATTCTCCTCCTCTCCGGCAGGTGGTGCTGTGTGCTGTATATTCTCCTCCTCTCCGGCAGGTGGTGCTGTGTGCTGTATATTCTCCTCCTCTCCGGCAGGTGGTGCTGTGTGCTGTATATTCTCCTCCTCTCCGGCAGGTGGTGCTTCGCTGTGTGCTGTATATTCTCCTCCTCTCCGGCAGGTGATGCTGTGTGCTGTATATTCTCCTCCTCTCCGGCAGTGGTGCTGTGTGCTGTATATTCTCCTCCTCTCCGGCAGGTGGTGCTGTGTGCTGTATATTCTCCTCCTCTCCGGCAGGTGATGCTGTGTGCTGTATATTCCCTCCTCTCCGGCAGGTGGTGCTGTGTGCTGTATATTCTCCTCCTCTCCGGCAGGTGGTGCTGTGTGCTGTATATTCTCCTCCTCTCCGGCAGGTGGTGCTGTGTGCTGTATATTCCCTCCTCTCCGGCAGGTGATGCTGTGTGCTGTATATTCTCCTCCTCTCCGGCAGGTGGTGCTGTGTGCTGTATATTCTCCTCCTCTCCGGCAGGTGGTGCTGTGTGCTGTATATTCTCCTCCTCTCCGGCAGGTGGAGCTGTGTGCTGTATATTCTCCTCCTCTCCGGCAGGTGGTGCTGTGTGCTGTATATTCCCCTCCTCTCCGGCAGGTGGTGCTGTGTGCTGTATATTCCCCTCCTCTCCGGCAGGTGGTGCTGTGTGCTGTATATTCCCTCCTCTCCGGCAGGTGGTGCTGTGTGCTGTATATTCTACCCCTCTCCGGCAGGTGATGCTGTGTGCTGTATATTCTCCTCCTCTCCGGCAGGTGGTGCTGTGTGCTGTATATTCTCCTCCTCTCCGGCAGGTGGAGCTGTGTGCTGTATATTCTCCTCCTCTCCGGCAGGTGGTGCTGTGTGCTGTATATTCTCCTCCTCTCCGGCAGGTGGTGCTGTGCTGTATATTCCCCTCCTCTCCGGCAGGTGATGCTGTGTGCTGTATATTCTCCTCCTCTCCGGCAGGTGGTGCTGTGTGCTGTATATTCTCCTCCTCTCCGGCAGGTGGTGCTGTGTGCTGTATATTCTCCTCCTCTCCGGCAGGTGGTGCTGTGCTGTATATTCTCCTCCTCTCCGGCAGGTGGTGCTGTGTGCTGTATATTCTCCTCCTCTCCGGCAGGTGGTGCTGTGTGCTGTATATTCCCCTCCTCTCCGGCAGGTGATGCTGTGTGCTGTATATTCCCCTCCTCTCCGGCAGGTGGTGCTGTGTGCTGTATATTCTCCTCCTCTCCGGCAGGTGATGCTGTGTGCTGTATATTCTCCTCCTCTCCGGCAGGTGGTGCTGTGTGCTGTATATTCTCCTCCTCTCCGGCAGGTGATGCTGTGTGCTGTATATTCTCCTCCTCTCCGGCAGGTGGAGCTGTGTGCTGTATGTTCTCCTCCTCTCCGGCAGGTGGTGCTGTGTGCTGTATATTCTCCTCCTCTCCGGCAGGTGGTGCTGTGTGCTGTATATTCTCCTCCTCTCCGGCAGGTGGTGCTGTGTGCTGTATATTCTCCTCCTCTCCGGCAGGTGGAGCTGTGTGCTGTATATTCTCCTCCTCTCCGGCAGGTGATGCTGTGTGCTGTATATTCCCCTCCTCTCCGGCAGGTGGAGCTGTGTGCTGTATATTCTCCTCTCCGGCAGGTGGTGCTGTGTGCTGTATATTCTCCTCCTCTCCGGCAGGTGGTGCTGTGTGCTGTATATTCTCCTCCTCTCCGGCAGGTGGTGCTGTGTGCTGTATATTCTCCTCCTCTCCGGCAGGTGGTGCTGTGTGCTGTATATTCCCCTCCTCTCCGGCAGGTGATGCTGTGTGCTGTATATTCTCCTCCTCTCCGGCAGGTGATGCTGTGTGCTGTATATTCTCCTCCTCTCCGGCAGGTGGTGCTGTGTGCTGTATACTCTCCTCCTCTCCGGCAGGTGGAGCTGTGTGCTGTATATTCTCCTCCTCTCCGGCAGGTGGTGCTGTGTGCTGTATATTCCCCTCCTCTCCGGCAGGTGGAGCTGTGTGCTGTATATTCTCCTCCTCTCCGGCAGGTGGTGCTGTGTGCTGTATATTCTCCTCCTCTCCGGCAGGTGATGCTGTGTGCTGTATATTCTCCTCCTCTCCGGCAGGTGATGCTGTGTGCTGTATATTCCCCTCCTCTCCGGCAGGTGATGCTGTGTGCTGTATATTCTCCTCCTCTCCGGCAGGTGGTGCTGTGTGCTGTATATTCTCCTCCTCTCCGGCAGGTGGTGCTGTGTGCTGTATATTCTCCTCCTCTCCGGCAGGTGGAGCTGTGTGCTGTATATTCTCCTCCTCTCCGGCAGGTGGTGCTGTGTGCTGTATATTCCCCTCCTCTCCGGCAGGTGGTGCTGTGTGCTGTATATTCTTCTCCTCTCCGGCAGGTGGTGCTGTGTGCTGTATATTCTCCTCCTCTCCGGCAGGTGGCGCTGTGTGCTGTATATTCTCCTCCTCTCCGGCAGGTGGTGCTGTGTGCTGTATATTCTCCTCCTCTCCGGCAGGTGGTGCTGTGTGCTGTATATTCTCCTCCTCTCCGGCAGGTGATGCTGTGTGCTGTATATTCCCCTCCTCTCCGGCAGGTGATGCTGTGTGCTGTATATTCTCCTCCTCTCCGGCAGGTGGTGCTGTGTGCTGTATATTCTCCTCCTCTCCGGCAGGTGGTGCTGTGTGCTGTATATTCTCCTCCTCTCCGGCAGGTGGAGCTGTGTGCTGTATATTCTCCTCCTCTCCGGCAGGTGGTGCTGTGTGCTGTATATTCCCCTCCTCTCCGGCAGGTGGCGCTGTGTGCTGTATATTCTTCTCCTCTCCGGCAGGTGATGCTGTGTGCTGTATATTCTCCTCCTCTCCGGCAGGTGGCGCTGTGTGCTGTATATTCCCCTCCTCTCCGGCAGGTGGTGCTGTGTGCTGTATATTCTCCTCCTTTCCGGCAGGTGGTGCTGTGTGCTGTATATTCCCCTCCTCTCCGGCAGGTGATGCTGTGTGCTGTATATTCCCTCCTCTCCGGCAGGTGATGCTGTGTGCTGTATATTCTCCTCCTCTCCGGCAGGTGGTGCTGTGCTGTATATTCTCCTCCTCTCCGGCAGGTGGTGCTGTGTGCTGTATATTCCCCTCCTCTCCGGCAGGTGGTGCTGTGCTGTATATTCTCCTCCTCTCCGGCAGGTGGTGCTGTGTGCTGTATATTCCCCTCCTCTCCGGCAGGTGGCGCTGTGTGCTGTATATTCTCCTCCTCTCCGGCAGGTGGTGCTGTGTGTTGTATATTCTCCTCCTCTCCGGCAGGTGATGCTGTGTGCTGTATATTCTCCTCCTCTCCGGCAGGTGGTGCTGTGTGCTGTATATTCTCCTCCTCTCCGGCAGGTGGTGCTGTGTGCTGTATATTCTCCTCCTCTCCGGCAGGTGGAGCTGTGTGCTGTATATTCTCCTCCTCTCCGGCAGGTGGTGCTGTATATTCTCCTCCTCTCCGGCAGGTGGTGCTGTGTGCTGTATATTCTCCTCCTCTCCGGCAGGTGATGCTGTGTGCTGTATATTCTCCTCCTCTCCGGCAGGTGGCGCTGTGTGCTGTATATTCTCCTCCTCTCCGGCAGGTGGTGCTGTGTGCTGTATATTCTCCTCCTCTCCGGCAGGTGGTGCTCTGTGCTGTATATTCCCCTCCTCTCCGGCAGGTGGTGCTGTGTGCTGTATATTCTCCTCCTCTCCGGCAGGTGGAGCTGTGTGCTGTATATTCTCCTCCTCTCCGGCAGGTGGTGCTGTGTGCTGTATATTCTCCTCCTCTCCGGCAGGTGGAGCTGTGTGCTGTATATTCTCCTCCTCTCCGGCAGGTGATGCTGTGTGCTGTATATTCTCCTCCTCTCCGGCAGGTGGCGCTGTGTGCTGTATACTCTCCTCCTCTCCGGCAGGTGGTGCTGTGTGCTGTATATTCCCCTCCTCTCCGGCAGGTGGAGCTGTGTGCTGTATATTCTCCTCCTCTCCGGCAGGTGGTGCTGTGTGCTGTGTATTCTCCTCCTCTCCGGCAGGTGGTGCTGTGTGCTGTATATTCTCCTCCTCTCCGGCAGGTGTGCTGTGTGCTGTATATTCCCCTCCTCTCCGGCAGGTGATGCTGTGTGCTGTATATTCTCCTCCTCTCCGGCAGGTGATGCTGTGTTCTGTATATTCTCCTCCTCTCCGGCAGGTGATGCTGTGTGCTGTATATTCTCCTCCTCTCCGGCAGGTGATGCTGTGTGCTGTATATTCTCCTCCTCTCCGGCAGGTGGAGCTGTGTGCTGTATATTCTCCTCCTCTCCGGCAGGTGGTGCTGTGTGCTGTGTATTCTCCTCCTCTCCGGCAGGTGGTGCTGTGTGCTGTATATTCTCCTCCTCTCCGGCAGGTGGTGCTGTGTGCTGTATATTCTCCTCCTCTCCGGCAGGTGATGCTGTGTGCTGTATATTCCCCTCCTCTCCGGCAGGTGATGCTGTGTGCTGTATATTCTCCTCCTCTCCGGCAGGTGATGCTGTGTTCTGTATATTCTCCTCCTCTCCGGCAGGTGATGCTGTGTGCTGTATATTCTCCTCCTCTCCGGCAGGTGGTGCTGTGTGCTGTATATTCTCCTCCTCTCCGGCAGGTGATGCTGTGTGCTGTATATTCTCCTCCTCTCCGGCAGGTGGTGCTGTGCTGTATATTCTCCTCTCTCTGGCAGGTGGTGCTGTGTGCTGTATATTCTCCTCCTCTCCGGCAGGTGGTGCTGTGTGCTGTATATTCTCCTCCTCTCCGGCAGGTGATGCTGTGTGCTGTATATTCTCCTCCTCTCCGGCAGGTGGAGCTGTGTGCTGTATATTCTCCTCCTCTCCGGCAGGTGGAGCTGTGTGCTGTATATTCTCCTCCTCTCCGGCAGGTGGAGCTGTGTGCTGTATATTCCCCTCCTCTCCGGCAGGTGATGCTGTGTGCTGTATATTCCCTCCTCTCCGGCAGGTGGTGCTGTGTGCTGTATATTCTCCTCCTCTCCGGCAGGTGGAGCTGTGTGCTGTATATTCTCCTCCTCTCCGGCAGGTGGAGCTGTGTGCTGTATATTCTCCTCCTCTCCGGCAGGTGGAGCTGTGTGCTGTATATTCCCCTCCTCTCCGGCAGGTGATGCTGTGTGCTGTATATTCTCCTCCTCTCCGGCAGGTGGAGCTGTGTGCTGTATATTCTCCTCCTCTCCGGCAGGTGGCGCTGTGTGCTGTATATTCCCCTCCTCTCCGGCAGGTGGTGCTGTGTGCTGTATATTCTCCTCCTCTCCGGCAGGTGGTGCTGTGTGCTGTATATTCCCTCCTCTCCGGCAGGTGGTGCTGTGTGCTGTATATTCTCCTCCTCTCCGGCAGGTGATGCTGTGTGCTGTATATTCTCCTCCTCTCCGGCAGGTGGTGCTGTGTGCTGTATATTCTCCTCCTCTCCGGCAGGTGGTGCTGTGTGCTGTATATTCTCCTCCTCTCCGGCAGGTGGTGCTGTGTGCTGTATATTCCCCTCCTCTCCGGCAGGTGGTGCTGTGTGCTGTATATTCTCCTCCTCTCCGGCAGGTGGTGCTGTGTGCTGTATATGCTCCTCCTCTCCGGCAGGTGGTGCTGTGTGCTGTATATGCTCCTCCTCTCCGGCAGGTGGTGCTGTGTGCTGTATATTCTCCTCCTCTCCGGCAGGTGGTGCTGTGTGCTGTATATTCCCTCCTCTCCGGCAGGTGGTGCTGTGTGCTGTATATTCTCCTCCTCTCCGGCAGGTGGTGCTGTGTGCTGTATATTCTCCTCCTCTCCGGCAGGTGATGCTGTGTTCTGTATATTCTCCTCCTCTCCGGCAGGTGGTGCTGTGTGCTGTATATTCCCCTCCTCTCCGGCAGGTGGTGCTGTGTGCTGTATATTCTCCTCCTCTCCGGCAGGTGGTGCTGTGTGCTGTATATTCTCCTCCTCTCCGGCAGGTGGAGCTGTGTGCTGTATATTCTCCTCCTCTCCGGCAGGTGATGCTGTGTGCTGTATATTCTCCTCCTCTCCGGCAGGTGGTGCTGTGTGCTGTATATCTCCTCCTCTCCGGCAGGTGATGCTGTGTGCTGTATATTCTCCTCCTCTCCGGCAGGTGGTGCTGTGTGCTGTATATTCCCCTCCTCTCCGGCAGGTGATGCTGTGTGCTGTATATTCTCCTCCTCTCCGGCAGGTGGTGCTGTGTGCTGTATATTCCCCTCCTCTCCGGCAGGTGATGCTGTGTGCTGTATATTCTCCTCCTCTCCGGCAGGTGATGCTGTGTGCTGTGTATTCTCCTCCTCTCCGGCAGGTGGAGCTGTGTGCTGTATATTCTCCTCCTCTCCGGCAGGTGATGCTGTGTGCTGTATATTCTCCTCCTCTCCGGCAGGTGGTGCTGTGTGCTGTATATTCTCCTCCTCTCCGGCAGGTGGTGCTGTGTGCTGTGTATTCTCCTCCTCTCCGGCAGGTGGTGCTGTGTGCTGTATATTCTCCTCCTCTCCGGCAGGTGGAGCTGTGTGCTGTATATTCTCCTCCTCTCCGGCAGGTGATGCTGTGTGCTGTATATTCTCCTCCTCTCCGGCAGGTGGTGCTGTGTGCTGTATATTCCCCTCCTCTCCGGCAGGTGATGCTGTGTGCTGTATATGCTCCTCCTCTCCGGCAGGTGGTGCTGTATATTCTCCTCCTCTCCGGCAGGTGGTGCTGTGTGCTGTATATTCTCCTCCTCTCCGGCAGGTGGTGCTGTGTGCTGTATATTCACCTCCTCTCCGGCAGGTGGTGCTGTGTGCTGTATATTCTCCTCCTCTCCGGCAGGTGGTGCTGTATATTCTCCTCCTCTCCGGCAGGTGATGCTGTGTGCTGTATATTCTCCTCCTCTCCGGCAGGTGGTGCTGTGTGCTGTATATTCTCCTCCTCTCCGGCAGGTGGTGCTGTGTGCTGTATATTCTCCTCCTCTCCGGCAGGTGGTGCTGTGTGCTGTATATTCTCCTCCTCTCCGGCAGGTGGTGCTGTGTGCTGTATATTCTCCTCCTCTCCGGCAGGTGGAGCTGTGTGCTGTATATTCTCCTCCTCTCCGGCAGGTGGTGCTGTGTGCTGTATATTCCCTCCTCTCCGGCAGGTGATGCTGTGTGCTGTATATTCCCTCCTCTCCGGCAGGTGGCGCTGTGTGCTGTATATTCTCCTCCTCTCCGGCAGGTGATGCTGTGTGCTGTATATTCTCCTCCTCTCCGGCAGGTGGTGCTGTGTGCTGTATATTCTCCTCCTCTCCGGCAGGTGGTGCTGTGTGCTGTATATTCTCCTCCTCTCCGGCAGGTGGAGCTGTGTGCTGTATATTCTCCTCCTCTCCGGCAGGTGGTGCTGTGTGCTGTATATTCTCCTCCTCTCCGGCAGGTGGTGCTGTGTGCTGTATATTCTCCTCCTCTCCGGCAGGTGATGCTGTGTGCTGTATATTCTCCTCCTCTCCGGCAGGTGATGCTGTGTGCTGTATATTCTCCTCCTCTCCGGCAGGTGGTGCTGTGTGCTGTATATTCTCCTCCTCTCCGGCAGGTGGTGCTGTGTGCTGTATATTCTCCTCCTCTCCGGCAGGTGATGCTGTGTGCTGTATATTCCCTCCTCTCCGGCAGGTGGTGCTGTGTGCTGTATATTCTCCTCCTCTCCGGCAGGTGGAGCTGTGTGCTGTATATTCTCCTCCTCTCCGGCAGGTGGAGCTGTGTGCTGTATATTCTCCTCCTCTCCGGCAGGTGGAGCTGTGTGCTGTATATTCTCCTCCTCTCCGGCAGGTGGAGCTGTGTGCTGTATATTCTCCTCCTCTCCGGCAGGTGGAGCTGTGTGCTGTATATTCCCCTCCTCTCCGGCAGGTGAGCTGTGTGCTGTATATTCTCCTCCTCTCCGGCAGGTGAGCTGTGTGCTGTATATTCTCCTCCTCTCCGGCAGGTGGAGCTGTGTGCTGTATATTCTCCTCCTCTCCGGCAGGTGGTGCTGTGTGCTGTATATTCTCCTCCTCTCCGGCAGGTGGTGCTGTGTGCTGTATATTCTCCTCCTCTCCGGCAGGTGGAGCTGTGTGCTGTGTATTCTCCTCCTCTCCGGCAGGTGGTGCTGTGTGCTGTATATTCTCCTCCTCTCCGGCAGGTGGAGCTGTGTGCTGTATATTCTCCTCCTCTCCGGCAGGTGATGCTGTGTGCTGTATATTCTCCTCCTCTCCGGCAGGTGGAGCTGTGTGCTGTATATTCTCCTCCTCTCCGGCAGGTGGTGCTGTGTGCTGTATATTCCCCTCCTCTCCGGCAGGTGGTGCTGTGTGCTGTATATTCTCCTCCTCTCCGGCAGGTGGTGCTGTGTGCTGTATATTCCCCTCCTCTCCGGCAGGTGATGCTGTGTGCTGTATATTCTCCTCCTCTCCGGCAGGTGGTGCTGTGTGCTGTATATTCTCCTCCTCTCCGGCAGGTGGAGCTGTGTGCTGTATATTCTCCTCCTCTCCGGCAGGTGGTGCTGTGTGCTGTATATTCTCCTCCTCTCCGGCAGGTGGAGCTGTGTGCTGTATATTCTCCTCCTCTCCGGCAGGTGATGCTGTGTGCTGTATATTCTCCTCCTCTCCGGCAGGTGATGCTGTGTGCTGTATATTCTCCTCCTCTCCGGCAGGTGGTGCTGTGTGCTGTATATTCTCCTCCTCTCCGGCAGGTGGTGCTGTGTGCTGTATATTCTCCTCCTCTCCGGCAGGTGATGCTGTGTGCTGTATATTCTCCTCCTCTCCGGCAGGTGGCGCTGTGTGCTGTATATTCTCCTCCTCTCCGGCAGGTGGAGCTGTGTGCTGTATATTCCCTCCTCTCCGGCAGGTGGAGCTGTGTGCTGTATATTCTCCTCCTCTCCGGCAGGTGATGCTGTGTGCTGTATATTCTCCTCCTCTCCGGCAGGTGATGCTGTGTGCTGTATATTCTCCTCCTCTCCGGCAGGTGATGCTGTGTGCTGTATATTCTCCTCCTCTCCGGCAGGTGATGCTGTGTGCTGTATATTCTCCTCCTCTCCGGCAGGTGATGCTGTGTGCTGTATATTCTCCTCCTCTCCGGCAGGTGATGCTGTGTGCTGTATATTCCCTCCTCTCCGGCAGGTGATGCTGTGTGCTGTATATTCTCCTCCTCTCCGGCAGGTGATGCTGTGTGCTGTATATTCTCCTCCTCTCCGGCAGGTGGTGCTGTGCTGTATATTCTCCTCCTCTCCGGCAGGTGTGCTGTGTGCTGTATATTCTCCTCCTCTCCGGCAGGTGGTGCTGTGTGCTGTATATTCTCCTCCTCTCCGGCAGGTGATGCTGTGTGCTGTATATTCTCCTCCTCTCCGGCAGGTGGTGCTGTGTGCTGTATATTCTCCTCCTCTCCGGCAGGTGATGCTGTGTGCTGTATATTCTCCTCCTCTCCGGCAGGTGGTGCTGTGTGCTGTATATTCTCCTCCTCTCGGCAGGTGATGCTGTGTGCTGTATATTCTCCTCCTCTCCGGCAGGTGGTGCTGTGTGCTGTATATTCTCCTCCTCTCCGGCAGGTGATGCTGTGTGCTGTATATTCTCCTCCTCTCCGGCAGGTGGTGCTGTGTGCTGTATATTCTCCTCCTCTCCGGCAGGTGGTGCTGTGTGCTGTATATTCTCCTCCTCTCCGGCAGGTGAGCTGTGTGCTGTATATCCCTCCTCTCCGGCAGGTGGTGCTGTGTGCTGTATATTCTCCTCCTCTCCGGCAGGTGGCGCTGTGTGCTGTATATTCTCCTCCTCTCCGGCAGGTGGTGCTGTGTGCTGTATATTCTCCTCCTCTCCGGCAGGTGATGCTGTGTGCTGTATATTCTCCTCCTCTCCGGCAGGTGGAGCTGTGTGCTGTGTATTCTCCTCCTCTCCGGCAGGTGGTGCTGTGTGCTGTATATTCTCCTCCTCTCCGGCAGGTGGTGCTGTGTGCTGTATATTCTCCTCCTCTCCGGCAGGTGGCGCTGTGTGCTGTATATTCTCCTCCTCTCCGGCAGGTGGAGCTGTGTGCTGTATATTCTCCTCCTCTCCGGCAGGTGGTGCTGTGTGCTGTATATTCTCCTCCTCTCCGGCAGGTGGTGCTGTGTGCTGTATATTCTCCTCCTCTCCGGCAGGTGGAGCTGTGTGCTGTATATTCTCCTCCTCTCCGGCAGGTGATGCTGTGTGCTGTATATTCTCCTCCTCTCCGGCAGGTGGTGCTGTGTGCTGTATACTCTCCTCCTCTCCGGCAGGTGATGCTGTGTGCTGTATATTCTCCTCCTCTCCGGCAGGTGGAGCTGTGTGCTGTATATTCTCCTCCTCTCCGGCAGGTGGTGCTGTGTGCTGTATATTCTCCTCCTCTCCGGCAGGTGATGCTGTGTGCTGTATATTCTCCTCCTCTCCGGCAGGTGGTGCTGTGTGCTGTATATTCTCCTCCTCTCCGGCAGGTGGAGCTGTGTGCTGTATATTCTCCTCCTCTCCGGCAGGTGATGCTGTGTGCTGTATATTCTCCTCCTCTCCGGCAGGTGGTGCTGTGTGCTGTATATTCTCCTCCTCTCCGGCAGGTGGAGCTGTGTGCTGTATATTCTCCTCCTCTCCGGCAGGTGGAGCTGTGTGCTGTATATTCTCCTCCTCTCCGGCAGGTGGTGCTGTGTGCTGTATATTCTCCTCCTCTCCGGCAGGTGGTGCTGTGTGCTGTATATTCTCCTCCTCTCCGGCAGGTGGAGCTGTGTGCTGTATATTCTCCTCCTCTCCGGCAGGTGATGCTGTATATTCTCCTCCTCTCCGGCAGGTGATGCTGTGTGCTGTATATTCCCCTCCTCTCCGGCAGGTGATGCTGTGCTGTATATTCTCCTCCTCTCCGGCAGGTGGAGCTGTGTGCTGTATATTCTCCTCCTCTCCGGCAGGTGATGCTGTGTGCTGTATATTCTCCTCCTCTCCGGCAGGTGATGCTGTGTGCTGTATATTCTCCTCCTCTCCGGCAGGTGGTGCTGTGTGCTGTATATTCTCCTCCTCTCCGGCAGGTGGTGCTGTGTGCTGTATATTCTCCTCCTCTCCGGCAGGTGGTGCTGTGTGCTGTATATTCCCCTCCTCTCCGGCAGGTGATGCTGTGTGCTGTATATTCTCCTCCTCTCCGGCAGGTGATGCTGTGTGCTGTATATTCTCCTCCTCTCCGGCAGGTGGTGCTGTGTGCTGTATATTCTCCTCCTCTCCGGCAGGTGGTGCTGTGTGCTGTATATTCTCCTCCTCTCCGGCAGGTGGTGCTGTGTGCTGTATATTCTCCTCCTCTCCGGCAGATGGTGCTGTGTGCTGTATATTCCCCTCCTCTCCGGCAGGTGGTGCTGTGTGCTGTATATTCTCCTCCTCTCCGGCAGGTGATGCTGTGTGCTGTATATTCTCCTCCTCTCCGGCAGGTGGTGCTGTGTGCTGTATATTCTCCTCCTCTCCGGCAGGTGGTGCTGTGTGCTGTATATTCTCCTCCTCTCCGGCAGGTGGTGCTGTGTGCTGTATATTCCCCTCCTCTCCGGCAGGTGATGCTGTGTGCTGTATATTCTCCTCCTCTCCGGCAGGTGATGCTGTGTGCTGTATATTCTCCTCCTCTCCGGCAGGTGGTGCTGTGTGCTGTATATTCTCCTCCTCTCCGGCAGGTGGTGCTGTGTGCTGTATATTCTCCTCCTCTCCGGCAGGTGGTGCTGTGTGCTGTGTATTCTCCTCCTCTCCGGCAGGTGATGCTGTGTGCTGTGTATTCTCCTCCTCTCCGGCAGGTGATGCTGTGTGCTGTGTATTCTCCTCCTCTCCGGCAGGTGATGCTGTGTGCTGTGTATTCTCCTCCTCTCCGGCAGGTGTGCTGTGTGCTGTGTATTCTCCTCCTCTCCGGCAGGTGGTGCTGTGTGCTGTATATTCTCCTCCTCTCCGGCAGGTGGAGCTGTGTGCTGTATATTCCCCTCCTCTCCGGCAGGTGATGCTGTGTGCTGTATATTCTCCTCCTCTCCGGCAGGTGATGCTGTGTGCTGTATATTCTCCTCCTCTCCGGCAGGTGGTGCTGTGTGCTGTATATTCTCCTCCTCTCCGGCAGGTGGTGCTGTGTGCTGTATATTCTCCTCCTCTCCGGCAGGTGGAGCTGTGTGCTGTATATTCTCCTCCTCTCCGTCAGGTGATGCTGTGTGCTGTATATTCTCCTCCTCTCCGGCAGGTGGTGCTGTATATTCTCCTCCTCTCCGGCAGGTGGTGCTGTGTGCTGTATATTCTCCTCCTCTCCGGCAGGTGATGCTGTGTGCTGTATATTCTCCTCCTCTCCGTCAGGTGATGCTGTGTGCTGTATATTCTCCTCCTCTCCGGCAGGTGGTGCTGTATATTCTCCTCCTCTCCGGCAGGTGGAGCTGTGTGCTGTATATTCCCCTCCTCTCCGGCAGGTGGTGCTGTGTGCTGTATATTCTCCTCCTCTCCGGCAGGTGATGCTGTGTGCTGTATATTCTCCTCCTCTCCGGCAGGTGGAGCTGTGTGCTGTATATTCTCCTCCTCTCCGGCAGGTGGTGCTGTGTGCTGTATATGCTCCTCCTCTCCGGCAGGTGGTGCTGTGTGCTGTATATTCTCCTCCTCTCCGGCAGGTGGTGCTGTGTGCTGTGTATTCTCCTCCTCTCCGGCAGGTGGTGCTGTATATTCTCCTCCTCTCCGGCAGGTGATGCTGTGTGCTGTATATTCTCCTCCTCTCCGGCAGGTGGTGCTGTGTGCTGTATATTCTCCTCCTCTCCGGCAGGTGGTGCTGTGTGCTGTATATTCCCCTCCTCTCCGGCAGGTGATGCTGTGTGCTGTATATTCTCCTCCTCTCCGGCAGGTGGTGCTGTGTGCTGTATATTCTCCTCCTCTCCGGCAGGTGGAGCTGTGTGCTGTATATTCTCCTCCTCTCCGGCAGGTGGTGCTGTGTGCTGTATATTCTCCTCCTCTCCGGCAGGTGGTGCTGTGCTGTATATTCTCCTCCTCTCCGGCAGGTGGTGCTGTGTGCTGTATATTCTCCTCCTCTCCGGCAGGTGGTGCTGTGTGCTGTATATTCTCCTCCTCTCCGGCAGGTGGTGCTGTGTGCTGTATATTCTCCTCCTCTCCGGCAGGTGGAGCTGTGTGCTGTATATTCTCCTCCTCTCCGGCAGGTGGTGCTGTGTGCTGTATATTCTCCTCCTCTCCGGCAGGTGGTGCTGTGTGCTGTATATTCCCTCCTCTCCGGCAGGTGGTGCTGTGTGCTGTATATGCTCCTCCTCTCCGGCAGGTGGTGCTGTGTGCTGTATATTCTCCTCCTCTCCGGCAGGTGGTGCTGTGTGCTGTATATTCTCCTCCTCTCCGGCAGGTGGCGCTGTGTGCTGTATATTCCCCTCCTCTCCGGCAGGTGGAGCTGTGTGCTGTATATTCTCCTCCTCTCCGGCAGGTGATGCTGTGTGCTGTATATTCTCCTCCTCTCCGGCAGGTGGAGCTGTGTGCTGTATATTCTCCTCCTCTCCGGCAGGTGATGCTGTGTGCTGTATATTCTCCTCCTCTCCGGCAGGTGGAGCTGTGTGCTGTATATTCTCCTCCTCTCCGGCAGGTGGTGCTGTGTGCTGTATATTCTCCTCCTCTCCGGCAGGTGAGCTGTGTGCTGTATATTCTCCTCCTCTCCGGCAGGTGGAGCTGTGTGCTGTATATTCTCCTCCTCTCCGGCAGGTGGAGCTGTGTGCTGTATATTCTCCTCCTCTCCGGCAGGTGGAGCTGTGTGCTGTATATTCTCCTCCTCTCCGGCAGGTGATGCTGTGTGCTGTATATTCTCCTCCTCTCCGGCAGGTGATGCTGTGTGCTGTATATTCTCCTCCTCTCCGGCAGGTGGCGCTGTGTGCTGTATATTCTCCTCCTCTCCGGCAGGTGGTGCTGTGTGCTGTATATTCTCCTCCTCTCCGGCAGGTGGTGCTGTGTGCTGTATATTCTCCTCCTCTCCGGCAGGTGATGCTGTGTGCTGTATATTCTCCTCCTCTCCGGCAGGTGATGCTGTGTGCTGTATATTCTCCTCCTCTCCGGCAGGTGGTGCTGTGTGCTGTATATTCTCCTCCTCTCCGGCAGGTGGTGCTGTGTGCTGTATATTCTCCTCCTCTCCGGCAGGTGATGCTGTGTGCTGTATATTCTCCTCCTCTCCGGCAGGTGGTGCTGTGTGCTGTATATTCTCCTCCTCTCCGGCAGGTGGCGCTGTGTGCTGTATATTCTCCTCCTCTCCGGCAGGTGGTGCTGTGTGCTGTATATTCTCCTCCTCTCCGGCAGGTGGTGCTGTGTGCTGTATATTCTCCTCCTCTCCGGCAGGTGGTGCTGTGTGCTGTATATTCTCCTCCTCTCCGGCAGGTGGTGCTGTGTGCTGTATATTCTCCTCCTCTCCGGCAGGTGGAGCTGTGTGCTGTATATTCTCCTCCTCTCCGGCAGGTGGAGCTGTGTGCTGTATATTCTCCTCCTCTCCGGCAGGTGGTGCTGTGTGCTGTATATTCTCCTCCTCTCCGGCAGGTGGTGCTGTGTGCTGTATATTCCCCTCCTCTCCGGCAGGTGGTGCTGTGTGCTGTATATTCTCCTCCTCTCCGGCAGGTGGTTCTGTGTGCTGTGTATTCTCCTCCTCTCCGGCAGGTGGTGCTGTGTGCTGTATATTCCCCTCCTCTCCGGCAGGTGATGCTGTGTGCTGTATATTCTCCTCCTCTCCGGCAGGTGATGCTGTGTGCTGTGTATTCTCCTCCTCTCCGGCAGGTGGTGCTGTGTGCTGTATATTCTCCTCCTCTCCGGCAGGTGATGCTGTGTGCTGTGTATTCTCCTCCTCTCCGGCAGGTGGTGCTGTGTGCTGTATATTCTCCTCCTCTCCGGCAGGTGGTGCTGTGTGCTGTATATTCTCCTCCTCTCCGGCAGGTGATGCTGTGTGCTGTATATTCTCCTCCTCTCCGGCAGGTGATGCTGTGTGCTGTATATTCTCCTCCTCTCCGGCAGGTGGTGCTGTGTGCTGTATATTCTCCTCCTCTCCGGCAGGTGGTGCTGTGTGCTGTATACTCTCCTCCTCTCCGGCAGGTGATGCTGTGTGCTGTATATTCTCCTCCTCTCCGGCAGGTGGTGCTGTGTGCTGTATATTCTCCTCCTCTCCGGCAGGTGGTGCTGTGTGCTGTATATTCCCTCCTCTCCGGCAGGTGGTGCTGTGTGCTGTATATTCTCCTCCTCTCCGGCAGGTGGTGCTGTGTGCTGTATATTCTCCTCCTCTCCGGCAGGTGGCGCTGTGTGCTGTATATTCTCCTCCTCTCCGGCAGGTGATGCTGTGTGCTGTATATTCTCCTCCTCTCCGGCAGGTGATGCTGTGTGCTGTATATTCTCCTCCTCTCCGGCAGGTGATGCTGTGTGCTGTATATTCTCCTCCTCTCCGGCAGGTGATGCTGTGTGCTGTATATTCCCCTCCTCTCCGGCAGGTGGTGCTGTGTGCTGTATATTCTCCTCCTCTCCGGCAGGTGGAGCTGTGTGCTGTATATTCTCCTCCTCTCCGGCAGGTGGTGCTGTGTGCTGTATATTCTCTTCTCCTCCTCTCCGGCAGGTGATGCTGTGTGCTGTATATTCTCCTCCTCTCCGGCAGGTGATGCTGTGTGCTGTATATTCTCCTCCTCTCCGGCAGGTGGTGCTGTGTGCTGTATATTCTCCTCCTCTCCGGCAGGTGGTGCTGTGTGCTGTATATTCTCCTCCTCTCCGGCAGGTGGCGCTGTGTGCTGTATATTCTCCTCCTCTCCGGCAGGTGATGCTGTGTGCTGTATATTCTCCTCCTCTCCGGCAGGTGATGCTGTGTGCTGTATATTCTCCTCCTCTCCGGCAGGTGATGCTGTGTGCTGTATATTCTCCTCCTCTCCGGCAGGTGGTGCTGTGTGCTGTATACTCTCCTCCTCTCCGGCAGGTGGTGCTGTGTGCTGTATATTCTCCTCCTCTCCGGCAGGTGATGCTGTGTGCTGTATATTCTCCTCCTCTCCGGCAGGTGGAGCTGTGTGCTGTATATTCTCCTCCTCTCCGGCAGGTGGTGCTGTGTGCTGTATATTCTCCTCCTCTCCGGCAGGTGGTGCTGTGTGCTGTATATTCTCCTCCTCTCCGGCAGGTGGTGCTGTGTGCTGTATGTTCTCCTCCTCTCCGGCAGGTGGCGCTGTGTGCTGTATATTCTCCTCCTCTCCGGCAGGTGGAGCTGTGTGCTGTATATTCTCCTCCTCTCCGGCAGGTGGAGCTGTGTGCTGTATATTCTCCTCCTCTCCGGCAGGTGATGCTGTGTGCTGTATATTCTCCTCCTCTCCGGCAGGTGATGCTGTGTGCTGTATATTCTCCTCCTCTCCGGCAGGTGGTGCTGTGTGCTGTATATTCTCCTCCTCTCCGGCAGGTGGTGCTGTGTGCTGTATATTCTCCTCCTCTCCGGCAGGTGGTGCTGTGTGCTGTATATTCTCCTCCTCTCCGGCAGGTGGCGCTGTGTGCTGTATATTCTCCTCCTCTCCGGCAGGTGGTGCTGTGTGCTGTATACTCTCCTCCTCTCCGGCAGGTGATGCTGTGTGCTGTATATTCTCCTCCTCTCCGGCAGGTGATGCTGTGTGCTGTGTATTCTCCTCCTCTCCGGCAGGTGGAGCTGTGTGCTGTATATTCTCCTCCTCTCCGGCAGGTGGTGCTGTGTGCTGTATATTCTCCTCCTCTCCGGCAGGTGATGCTGTGTGCTGTATATTCTCCTCCTCTCCGGCAGGTGGAGCTGTGTGCTGTATATTCTCCTCCTCTCCGGCAGGTGGCGCTGTGTGCTGTATATTCTCCTCCTCTCCGGCAGGTGGCGCTGTGTGCTGTATATTCTCCTCCTCTCCGGCAGGTGGTGCTGTGTGCTGTATATTCTCCTCCTCTCCGGCAGGTGATGCTGTGTGCTGTATATTCTCCTCCTCTCCGGCAGGTGATGCTGTGTGCTGTATATTCTCCTCCTCTCCGGCAGGGTGGTGCTGTGTGCTGTATATTCTCCTCCTCTCCGGCAGGTGGAGCTGTGTGCTGTATATTCCCCTCCTCTCCGGCAGGTGGTGCTGTGTGCTGTATATTCTCCTCCTCTCCGGCAGGTGGTGCTGTGTGCTGTATATTCTCCTCCTCTCCGGCAGGTGGTGCTGTGTGCTGTATATTCTCCTCCTCTCCGGCAGGTGGTGCTGTGTGCTGTATATTCTCCTCCTCTCCGGCAGGTGATGCTGTGTGCTGTATATTCTCCTCCTCTCCGGCAGGTGGTGCTGTGTGCTGTATATTCTCCTCCTCTCCGGCAGGTGATGCTGTGTGCTGTATATTCTCCTCCTCTCCGGCAGGTGATGCTGTGTGCTGTATATTCTCCTCCTCTCCGGCAGGTGGTGCTGTGTGCTGTATATTCTCCTCCTCTCCGGCAGGTGGAGCTGTGTGCTGTATATTCCCCTCCTCTCCGGCAGGTGATGCTGTGTGCTGTATATTCTCCTCCTCTCTGGCAGGTGGTGCTGTGTGCTGTATATTCTCCTCCTCTCCGGCAGGTGATGCTGTGTGCTGTATATTCTCCTCCTCTCCGGCAGGTGATGCTGTGTGCTGTATATTCTCCTCCTCTCCGGCAGGTGGTGCTGTGTGCTGTATATTCTCCTCCTCTCCGGCAGGTGGAGCTGTGTGCTGTATATTCCCCTCCTCTCCGGCAGGTGGTGCTGTGTGCTGTGTATTCTCCTCCTCTCCGGCAGGTGATGCTGTGTGCTGTATATTCTCCTCCTCTCCGGCAGGTGGTGCTGTGTGCTGTATATTCCCCTCCTCTCCGGCAGGTGATGCTGTGTGCTGTATATTCTCCTCCTCTCCGGCAGGTGGTGCTGTGTGCTGTATATTCTCCTCCTCTCCGGCAGGTGGTGCTGTGTGCTGTATATTCTCCTCCTCTCCGGCAGGTGGAGCTGTGTGCTGTATATTCCCCTCCTCTCCGGCAGGTGGAGCTGTGTGCTGTATATTCTCCTCCTCTCCGGCAGGTGGAGCTGTGTGCTGTATATTCCCCTCCTCTCCGGCAGGTGGTGCTGTGTGCTGTATATTCTCCTCCTCTCCGGCAGGTGGTGCTGTGTGCTGTATATTCTCCTCCTCTCCGGCAGGTGGTGCTGTGTGCTGTATATTCTCCTCCTCTCCGGCAGGTGGTGCTGTGTGCTGTATATTCCCCTCCTCTCCGGCAGGTGGTGCTGTGTGCTGTATATTCTCCTCCTCTCCGGCAGGTGATGCTGTGTGCTGTATATTCTCCTCCTCTCCGGCAGGTGGAGCTGTGTGCTGTATATTCTCCTCCTCTCCGGCAGGTGATGCTGTGTGCTGTATATTCTCCTCCTCTCCGGCAGGTGATGCTGTGTGCTGTATATTCTCCTCCTCTCCGGCAGGTGGTGCTGTGTGCTGTATATTCCCCTCCTCTCCGGCAGGTGATGCTGTGTGCTGTATATTCTCCTCCTCTCCGGCAGGTGGTGCTGTGTGCTGTATATTCCCCTCCTCTCCGGCAGGTGGAGCTGTGTGCTGTATATTCTCCTCCTCTCCGGCAGGTGGAGCTGTGTGCTGTATATTCCCCTCCTCTCCGGCAGGTGGTGCTGTGTGCTGTATATTCTCCTCCTCTCCGGCAGGTGGTGCTGTGTGCTGTATATTCCCCTCCTCTCCGGCAGGTGGTGCTGTGTGCTGTATATTCTCCTCCTCTCCGGCAGGTGATGCTGTGTGCTGTATATTCTCCTCCTCTCCGGCAGGTGGTGCTGTGTGCTGTATATTCCCCTCCTCTCCGGCAGGTGATGCTGTGTGCTGTATATTCTCCTCCTCTCCGGCAGGTGATGCTGTGTGCTGTGTATTCTCCTCCTCTCCGGCAGGTGGTGCTGTGTGCTGTATATTCCCCTCCTCTCCGGCAGGTGGTGCTGTGTGCTGTATATTCTCCTCCTCTCCGGCAGGTGGTGCTGTGTGCTGTATATTCTCCTCCTCTCCGGCAGGTGGTGCTGTGTGCTGTATATTCTCCTCCTCTCCGGCAGGTGGTGCTGTGTGCTGTATATTCTCCTCCTCTCCGGCAGGTGGTGCTGTGTGCTGTATATTCTCCTCCTCTCCGGCAGGTGGAGCTGTGTGCTGTATATTCTCCTCCTCTCCGGCAGGTGGTGCTGTGTGCTGTATATTCTCCTCCTCTCCGGCAGGTGGAGCTGTGTGCTGTATATTCTCCTCCTCTCCGGCAGGTGGTGCTGTGTGCTGTATATTCTCCTCCTCTCCGGCAGGTGATGCTGTGTGCTGTATATTCTCCTCCTCTCCGGCAGGTGGAGCTGTGTGCTGTATATTCCCCTCCTCTCCGGCAGGTGGTGCTGTGTGCTGTATATTCCCCTCCTCTCCGGCAGGTGGTGCTGTGTGCTGTATATTCCCCTCCTCTCCGGCAGGTGATGCTGTGTGCTGTATATTCTCCTCCTCTCCGGCAGGTGATGCTGTGTGCTGTGTATTCTCCTCCTTCTCCGGCAGGTGGTGCTGTGTGCTGTGTATTCTCCTCCTCTCCGGCAGGTGATGCTGTGTGCTGTATATTCTCCTCCTCTCCGGCAGGTGGTGCTGTGTGCTGTATATTCTCCTCCTCTCCGGCAGGTGGTGCTGTGTGCTGTATATTCTCCTCCTCTCCGGCAGGTGCGTGCTGTATATTCTCCTCCTCTCGGCAGGTGGAGCTGTGTGCTGTATATTCTCCTCCTCTCCGGCAGGTGTGCTGTGTGCTGTATATTCTCCTCCTCTCCGGCAGGTGGTGCTGTGTGCTGTATATTCTCCTCCTCTCCGGCAGGTGGTGCTGTGTGCTGTATATTCTCCTCCTCTCCGGCAGGTGGTGCTGTGTGCTGTATATTCTCCTCCTCTCCGGCAGGTGGTGCTGTGTGCTGTATATTCTCCTCCTCTCCGGCAGGTGGTGCTGTGTGCTGTATATTCTCCTCCTCTCCGGCAGGTGGTGCTGTGTGCTGTATATTCTCCTCCTCTCCGGCAGGTGGTGCTGTGTGCTGTATATTCTCCTCCTCTCCGGCAGGTGGTGCTGTGTGCTGTATATTCTCCTCCTCTCCGGCAGGTGATGCTGTGTGCTGTATATTCTCCTCCTCTCCGGCAGGTGGTGCTGTGTGCTGTATATTCTCCTCCTCTCCGGCAGGTGGTGCTGTGTGCTGTATATTCCCCTCCTCTCCGGCAGGTGTGCTGTGTGCTGTATATTCTCCTCCTCTCCGGCAGGTGGTGCTGTGTGCTGTATATTCTCCTCCTCTCCGGCAGGTGGTGCTGTGTGCTGTATATTCTCCTCCTCTCCGGCAGGTGGTGCTGTGTGCTGTATATTCTCCTCCTCTCCGGCAGGTGGTGCTGTGTGCTGTATATTCTCCTCCTCTCCGGCAGGTGGTGCTGTGTGCTGTATATTCTCCTCCTCTCCGGCAGGTGGTGCTGTGTGCTGTATATTCTCCTCCTCTCCGGCAGGTGGTGCTGTGTGCTGTATATTCTCCTCCTCTCCGGCAGGTGGTGCTGTGTGCTGTATATTCTCCTCCTCTCCGGCAGGTGGTGCTGTGTGCTGTATATTCTCCTCCTCTCCGGCAGGTGGTGCTGTGTGCTGTATATTCTCCTCCTCTCCGGCAGGTGGTGCTGTGTGCTGTATATTCTCCTCCTCTCCGGCAGGTGGTGCTGTGTGCTGTATATTCTCCTCCTCTCCGGCAGGTGATGCTGTGTGCTGTATATTCTCCTCCTCTCCGGCAGGTGATGCTGTGTGCTGTATATTCTCCTCCTCTCCGGCAGGTGGTGCTGTGTGCTGTATATTCTCCTCCTCTCCGGCAGGTGGTGCTGTGTGCTGTATATTCTCCTCCTCTCCGGCAGGTGGTGCTGTGTGCTGTATATTCCCCTCCTCTCCGGCAGGTGGTGCTGTGCGCTGTATATTCTCCTCCTCTCCGGCAGGTGGTGCTGTGTGCTGTGTATTCCCCTCCTCTCCGGCAGGTGGTGCTGTGTGCTGTATATTCTCCTCCTCTCCGGCAGGTGATGCTGTGTGCTGTATATTCTCCTCCTCTCCGGCAGGTGGTGCTGTGTGCTGTGTATTCCCCTCCTCTCCGGCAGGTGGTGCTGTGTGCTGTATATTCTCCTCCTCTCCGGCAGGTGGAGCTGTGTGCTGTATATTCTCCTCCTCTCCGGCAGGTGATGCTGTGTGCTGTATATTCTCCTCCTCTCCGGCAGGTGGTGCTGTGTGCTGTATATTCTCCTCCTCTCCGGCAGGTGGTGCTGTGTGCTGTATATTCTCCTCCTCTCCGGCAGGTGGTGCTGTGCGCTGTATATTCTCCTCCTCTCCGGCAGGTGTGCTGTGTGCTGTATATTCTCCTCCTCTCCGGCAGGTGGTGCTGTGTGCTGTATATTCTCCCTCCTCTCCGGCAGGTGGTGCTGTGTGCTGTATATTCTCCTCCTCTCCGGCAGGTGGTGCTGT